>NC_134675.1:8633061-8903898 GCF_030463565.1 Pelecanus crispus
CTTCCAACACAGGGCTCCGGGGGTCCCAGGGCCCATCATTGGTGTTGAAGACAGAGGTGAAGGCATTAAACATCTCTGCTTTGTCTATGTCCCTATTTGTGAGGTGACCAACCTCGTCAAGTAACAGACCAATGTTATCTCTGATCCTCTTTTTGCTGTTAGCATACTTAAAAAAGCCCTTTTTGTTGTCCTTCACAGTGCTGGCCAGCTTGAACTCTAATCGAGCTTTGGCCGCACAGATTTTCTCCCTACAGTGGTGAACAGCATCTCTGTCCTGGTTTCGGCTGGGATAGAGTTAATTTTCTTCCTAGCAGCAGGCATAGTGCTGTGGTTTGGATTTAGTAGGAGAAGAATGTTGATAACATGCTGATGTTTTTAGTTGTTGCTGAGTACTGCTTATGCTAGTCAAGGACTTTTTCAGCTTCCCATGCTCTGCCAGGCGCACAAGAAACTGGGAGGGGGCACAGCCAGAATAGTTGATCCAAACTGACCAAAGGGCTATTCCATACCATATGACGTCATGCTCAGTATATAAACTGGGGGGGGGGTGGCCAGGGAGCAGCGATCGCTGCTCGGGAACTGTCTGGGTATCGGTCGGCGGGTGGTGAGCAATTGCATTGTGCATCACTTGCTTCGTGTATCATTATTATTATTATCATTATTATACTGTTACTATTAGCATTACTATTTTACTTTATTTCAATTATTAAACTGTTCTTATCTCAACCCAGGAGTGTTTCTCACTCTTACTCCTCCGATTCTCTCCCCCATCCCATCGGGGTAGGGGGAGTGAGCGAGCGGCTGCGTGGTGCTTAGTTGCTGGCTGGGGCTAAACCACGACAGTCCTTTTTGGCGCCCAATGTGGGGCTCGAAGGGTTTGAGATAACAACAGATTAACCAGAGTGTATTAAGGAGTCTGTTAACAGTTGCCGGTCACAATATTAGTTCTTCTGATCTGCACCATGTTCTTTTTTTTGCAGCACGCGTTAAAGCTTGCTGTCAGTTTGTGTAGTGTGCTATGCTCTGCAGTGATTCATGATCTTTTGCTTGGGAGGCTCCTTATCAAAACCCTGACCTTGAGCATTCTTTGGTATTTGGGTTTCATACAGAAGTCACTACTGTACTTCGGGTACTACCTCATGGAGAGAGTTAGCAATTATACTTCTTACTCTGAGAGGCTTGTTGTGGAGGAAATACAGAATGGCACCTTTGCTGCCTTCTTCTATGATGTTTCCTCCTTCATTACAACAACTTTCCAGTATCTTGAACACCCCTGGGCAGTTAAGATACTTCTATTGATAATTCTTGGGAATGTTGTTTCCGTTTTGATAAAGGTCAGTAAGCAGTTTAAAAATACCATCCAGAGATCTACCCCAAGGCTGGAGAGTTATGAGTGGCAGGGTGTGTGGGAACGTATGCGCAAGTACCTAGGGCAGTGGGGACCTCCAGTGTTTTGGAACTTCACCCCTGAACAAGTGCAGAATCCTGAAGAATTAGTAAAGTATTTGGAAGAAGTATGTTGTCACCCTGGTAGCTCCAGAGAGACACAAATCATTGCAACATGCTGGGGACTGGCCCATGCCTATCGAGCCGTGGCCAACGCTAATCAGTACCCTCAAAAGAAAGAGAAGGTCTCTGGATCTGATGACAAAACAACAAGCACTGTGGCTACTCAAACCCCCACTACAGGCCCTGCGGCTACTCCAACCCCCACTACAGGCCTTGCAGCTACTCAAACCCCTGCCCCAGGCACTGTGGCTACTCCAGCCACAGCCATGAGCACTGCGGCTACTCAAACCCCAGTGACAGACACTGTGGCTAAACCAGAGAACCAACCTGCGCCGGTATCAGTTGCCCCTATACAGAAGAAAAAAATACACGAGGAAATCAGTTCGTTTAGTAAGGGATGAAGATGAACCAGGGCCATCACAAGAACCAGAGGAGGAAGAACCCATAAATGAGATGGTGACCACCCGATCCCTATCCCTGAGTGAGCTGCGAGATATGCGAAAAGATTTCGGTCGTCATCCAGGCGAGCACATCATCACCTGGCTGCTCCGATGCTGGGATAATGGGGCCAGTAGCCTGGATTTAGAGGGTAGGGAAGCCAAGCAGCTGGGATCCCTTTCCAGGGAAGGGGGCATTGACAAAGCAATTGGAAAAGGGGCAAAACCGCTCAGCCTCTGGAGGCGACTTCTGTCAAGCGTGAAGGAAAGGTATCCCTTCAAGGAGGATGTTTTATACCGCCCAAGCAAATGGACCACCATAGAGAAGGGTATCCAGTACCTGAGGGAATTAGGCGTGCTGGAGGTGATTTACAGTGACCTGAATGATGAGCGGTTAACCAAAGACCCAGATGAAGTCAGGTGCACACAATCCATGTGGCGGAAGGTGGTACGGAGCGCACCAGCATCGTATTCCAACTCGTTGGCAATACTAGCCTGGAAAGACGACGAGGCACCAACGGTGGATGAAGTGGCTAGACAACTCCGGGACTGCGAAGAAAAGCTCTCTTCCTCCCTACAGGCCTGTGTCTCAGCTGTGGAAAAACTGTGCCAAGAGTTCCAACAACTCAGAGAGGATCTGTCCTACTCCCCACCTGCACGGACCAGTGTCTCAGCCATTAGGAGTCAACGTCCCTATGCTCAAGAGAGAGGATATAGAGGATACACACCACGGGGCACCCTGTGGTTTTACCTGCGTGATTATGGAGAGGACATGAGAAAGTGGGATGGAAAACCCACCTCAACCTTAGAGGCATGGGTGCGTGAGTTGCAAGGAAAAACTATTAGAAAAGGCGGTTCTCCCAGGAAAATTGCAGCTCCAGTTTCCAGTGAGCAGTTCCCCAGACAGAGTAAGAGGGCTAATTTTACTTCCAGTCTTAATCAAGAGACTCTTGATTCACATTTACAGGAAGTGAACCGCGAATACTGTGACCAGTGTTAGAGGGGCCCTGCCTCCAGCCAGGTGGAGGAAAGGGACAACCGGGTTTACTGGACTGTGTGGATTCGATGGCCTTGAACGTCAGACCCACAGGAGTATAAGGCTCTAGGGGACACTGGTGCACAGTGCACGCTAATGCCATCAAACTATAGAGGGGCAGAACCCATTTGTATTTCTGGAGTGACAGGGGGATCCCAACAGCTAACTGTACTGGAAGCTGAAGTGAGCCTAACTGGGAATGAGTGGCAAAAGCACCCCATTGTGACTGGCCCAGAGGCTCCGTGCATCCTTGGCATAGACTACCTCAGGAGAGGGTATTTCAAGGACCCAAAAGGGTACCGGTGGGCTTTTGGTATAGCTGCTTTGGAGACAGAGGAAATTAAACAGTTGTCCACCTTGCCCGGTCTCTCAGAGGACCCTTCTGTTATGGGGTTGCTGAAGGTTGAGGAACAACAGGTGCCGATTGCTACCACAACTGTGCACAGGCGGCAATATCGCACCAACCGAGACTCCCTGATTCCCATCCATAAGCTGATTCGACGACTGGAGAGCCAGGGAGTGATCAGCAAGACTCGCTCACCCTTTAACAGTCCCATATGGCCAGTGCGAAAGTCTAATGGGGAGTGGAGACTGACAGTGGACTATCGTGGCCTGAACGAAGTTACACCGCCGCTGAGTGCTGCCGTGCCAGACATGCTAGAACTTCAATATGAACTGGAGTCAAAGGCAGCTAAGTGGTATGCCACAATTGATATTGCTAATGCATTTTTCTCCATCCCTTTGGCAGCAGAGTGCAGACCCCAGTTTGCTTTTACCTGGAGGGGTGTTCAGTACACCTGGAACCGACTGCCCCAGGGGTGGAAGCACAGCCCCACCATTTGCCATGGACTGATCCAGACAGCACTGGAACAGGGTGAAGCTCCAGAACATCTGCAGTACATTGATGACATCATTGTGTGGGGCAACACAGCAGAAGACATTTTTGAGAAGGGAAAGAAAATAGTCCAAATCCTTCTGAAGGCTGGTTTTGCCATAAAACAGAGTAAGGTCAAGGGACCTGCACAGGAGATCCAGTTTTTAGGAATAAAATGGCAAGATGGACGTCGTCAGATCCCAATGGATGTGATCAACAAAATAACAGCTATGTCCCCACCACCTAGCAAAAAGGAAACACAAGCTTTCTTAGGCGTTGTGGGTTTTTGGAGAATGCATATTCCAAATTACAGCCAGATCGTAAGCCCTCTCTATCAAGTGACCCGGAAGAAGAATGAATTCAAATGGGGCCCTGAGCAACAACAAGCCTTTGAACAAATTAAATGGGAGATAGTTCATGCAGTAGCCCTTGGGCCAGTCCGGGCAGAGCAGCATATTAAAAATGTGCTCTACACTGCAGCCGGGGAGAATGGCCCTGCCTGGAGCCTCTGGCAGAAAGCACCAGGGGAGACTCGAGGTCGACCCCTAGGGTTTTGGAGTCGGGGATACAGAGGATCTGAAGCCCGCTATACTCCAACTGAGAAGGAGATACTGGCAGCATATGAAGGGGTTCGAGCTGCTTCAGAAGTGGTTGGTACTGAAGCCCAGCTCCTGCTGGCACCCCGACTGCCGGTGTTGGGCTGGATGTTCAAAGGGAGGGTCCCCTCTACACATCATGCAACTGATGCTACATGGAGTAAGTGGGTTGCATTGATCACACAACGGGCTCGAATAGGAAACCCCAGTCGCCCAGGAATCTTGGAAGTGATCATGGACTGGCCAGAAGGAAAAAACATTAGAATATCACCAGAGGAGGAGGTGACACGTGCTGAGGAGGCCCCACTGTATAATAAATTGCCAGAAAATGAGAAGCAATATGCCCTGTTCACTGATGGGTCCTGTCGTCTCGTGGGAAAGCATCGGAGGTGGAAAGCTGCTGTATGGAGTCCTATACGACAAGTCGCAGAAACTGCTGAAGGAGAAGGGGAGTCGAGTCAGTTTGCAGAGGTGAAAGCCATTCAGCTGGCTTTAGATATTGCTGAATGAGAAAAGTGGCCAGTCCTTTATCTCTATACTGAGTCATGGATGGTGGCAAATGCCCTGTGGGGGTGGCTGCAGCAATGGAAGCAGAGCAACTGGCAGCGCAGAGGCACACCCATCTGGGCTGCCGCATTGTGGCAAGATATTGCTGCCCGGGTAGAGAACCTGGTTGTAAAAGTTCGTCATGTAGATGCTCATGTACCTAAGAGTCGGGCCACTGAAGAACATCAAAACAACCAGCAAGTAGATCAGGCTGCTAAGATTGAAGTGGCTCAGGTGGATCTGGACTGGCAACATAAGGGTGAATTATTTATAGCTCGGTGGGCCCATGATGCCTCAGGCCATCAAGGAAGGGATGCAACGTATAAATGGGCTCGTGATCGAGGGGTGGACTTAACTATGGACAGTATTGCACAGGTTATTCATGAGTGTGAAACATGCGCTGCAATCAAGCAAGCCAAGCAGTTCAAGCCCCTTGGGTATAGTGAACGATGGCTGAAATATAAATATGGGGAGGCCTGGCAGATTGATTACATCACGCTCCCACAGACCCGCCAAGGCAAGCGCTATGTGCTCACCATGGTGGAAGCAACCACTGGGTGGTTGGAAACATATCCCGTGCCCCATGCCACCGCCCGGAACACCATCCTGGGCCTTGAAAAGCAAGTCCTGTGGTGACATGGCACCCCAGAAAGAATTGAGTCAGACAACGGGACTCATTTCCGAAATAACCTCATAGACACCTGGGCCAAAGAGCACGGCATTGAGTGGGTGTATCACATCCCTTACCATGCACCAGCCTCCGGGAAAATTGAGCGATACAATGGATTGTTAAAGACTACCCTGAGAGCAATGGGTGGTGGGACGTTTAAACATTGGGATACGCATTTAGCAAAAGCCACCTGGTTAGTCAACACCAGGGGATCTGCCAATCGAGCTGGCCCTGCCCAATCAAAACTTTTACGTACTGTAGAAGGAGATAAAGTTCCTGTAGTGCACATGAAAAATATGCTGGGGAAGACAGTCTGGGTTGCTTCCCCCTCTGGCAAAGGCAAACCCATTCGTGGGATTGCTTTTGCTCAAGGACCTGGGTGCACTTGGTGGGTGATGCGAAAGGATGGGGAAGCCCAATGTGTACCTCAAGGGAATTTGATTTTGGGTGAAAATAGCCAATGAACTGAATGGTATGATATTAATTGCTTTATAATACTGTATGTTATCGCTTAACTATATGTTATCTCTTAACTGCATGTTAATATAATAATATAGTAGGTTAATATTAAGTATATAATACTATATATTATGATTGCTATATGCCGCATCAATGGTATTGCAGTAAGAATTGCCCAGCTTAATGAAAATGAACTTTGATGAAACCATGTTGGAATGAGAACTGACTTCAGCATGCAACAGTCCAACACTGCACACCACCTCTCCTGCTCTGAAAGACTGTGATGACAGACGGAACCCAAAGTCATGGGCTAAATGAACTCAATGGACATTTTAGAGGGATGGGCCATAGACGAAGGGAATGATATCTGTGTGTATATCAAGATAGGGAAAGCGGTGGTGATTAATTAGAACACATTGGAAAGGGGAGGGCCTGTGCATGACGTAGATGGTATAGAATAAGGGGTGGATACTGTCCTGGTTTCGGCTGGGATAGAGTTAATTTTCTTCCTAGCAGCAGGCATAGTGCTGTGTTTTGGATTTAGTAGGAGAAGAATGTTGATAACATGCTGATGTTTTTAGTTGTTGCTGAGTACTGCTTATGCTAGTCAAGGACTTTTTCAGCTTCCCATGCTCTGCCAGGTGCACAAGAAACTGGGAGGGGGCACAGCCAGAATAGTTGATCCAAACTGACCAAAGGGCTATTCCATACCATATGACGTCATGCTCAGTATATAAACTGGGGGGGGTTGGCCGGGGAGCAGCGATTGCTGCTCGGGAACTGTCTGGGTATCGGTCGGCGGGTGGTGAGCAATTGCATTGTGCATCACTTGCTTAGTGTATCATTATTATTATTATCATCATTATTATACTGTTACTATTAGCATTACTATTTTACTTTATTTCAATTATTAAACTGTTCTTATCTCAACCCAGGAGTGTTTCTCACTCTTACTCCTCCGATTCTCTCCCCCATCCCATCGGGGTAGGGGGAGTGAGCGAGCGGCTGCGTGGTGCTTAGTTGCTGGCTGGGGCTAAACCATGACAAGATGTATGATTTAATTTTAAAAGGAGTTTTATATTGCTGTATTATTCTTATAGCATTACTCTTATAAACCGTTGACCAAGTCTGAGACTAGGCGTGGGCCCAGCTGCACCTAGGCTCCTCTCTGAGAAGGAGTTTAGAAAGCAAGGGGGTCTAGTCTGAACCTTGTGACTCAACGGGAGGGTTCCCTTTTGCCCCCCCCCCTTTTTACCTTTAGCCCATAAATACGCAATGCTTTTATGAATCATCTTAACTTGTTGTGATTTAATTCTCTTTTATGTGCTTCTGTGTAGTAATAGAGTGAACCTTGCCATCTTCGAATCTGTAACTAAGTCACTGTTTAATTAATTTGTCTAATCACTTTATTAATCATTGATGATTGAGTGCTATTAAAAATGCTATAATGAAATTCTGCAATTCGCTATAAGTAAACTCTAACTTTTACTAAATCAAACTGTGTAAAGTCACTCATTCATAGTGAATCTACATAATCAGCAGGATTCACAAACCTAAATTCGTGACAATCTGGTATGCCAATTTTTGTCATCAACAGTATACAAGACAGTGATGTGGCTAGTGCTTATATCCCAAACCCTGGAAAACAGATGACCATTTGCATCTGGATCAACAGGTGGTACCTTTAGGATAATTCTCATAAAGGTTCAGATGCACACTGACTCTGTAGCAAGGTACTTTACATGTGGAAAGACAAAGTCAATGGAAATGTATACTTGGATATGGCATAGACTAAAATGGATTTTTGAACCACAGTATTTATGCATTAATATATTCAAGATGCCAGTCCCTGGAATAAGTGTCATTTGTTTCAGTACCTTCAGGAGCACCCTCACACATGTTGAATACACCTCACTTAGTCTCTGCAATGCAGCCCCTTAAATGCAAAAACAACATGCTAAAGTATGTTTGCCTTGCAAAGCAAACTGACAGAGAAAGGAAACAGATGGTCACTCATTCTGTAACATGCCCCGTCTTTTGTAGGGACTACAATCCACACAGTACCTTCAAATCATGTAACAGAAAGCTTCCAGAAGCCCAAACCAGACAGACATATCCACTGATTGGGTTGTGGGTAGGGGGAAGTCTGCCTGAAACAAAGACCCAGGTTCGGAATGACTGCCTTGAAATTCATGTTAAAACAGTCCTCAGTGAGTAAGAAAAACCTGGAAAGATTTTTTACTCAAGTCAGCATTAAATCAGGGGAAATAAGTGAGTAAAAGATGCTTCCCAGAAATAAAGCAAGTGTCAAAAAGAAGAATAGTTGCGCACACAAAAAAAATCTCAGGCTTCGTATCTGGCTTCCTCCTTGATTTTTCATTCCATTCAGTAGTATTTCTGTTGATGCTTTTGGGCTTTAATTCAACATATTCCGGAGTTTATTTTCTCTGATGAATGACTACACATTTCATAGGGTGCTTTATGTCTTTTATAAAAGAGATAAATAAAAATATAAACTCGAAGTCAGCCTGAAACTTCAGAGGTGAATTTCACCTCTGAGTAGGAGGGCTTCCTCAGGGTTTAACACCCTGTAGAAGCTTTATATTGTGACCATGGGATCATCTCTGTGAGTGCTCTTCATTTTGTAGCAGTGGGGCCCCATGCTTGCCCCAAAGAGCTGAAGGATGCACATTTATATAGATTCAGGGCATAAGTGAATCAGAGAAGGGGCAAATATTTCTCCCACTGGCTTGTTCAATAGTGGGAAAATAATGGGGGAAAAAAGAGACATTAGCCCTGTGCCTCTCCTGGTATTGTTGCTTTTTTTTTTTTTCCCCTGTGGAACTCGACTGTCTCACTGCTATATACATCTAAATTACTCAAGGTTTATCTAGGAGAACTGGATTTAACTGTAATTCATCGACAGTCTCCTGAGGTGTCTGACAGCAAAAAATATTTTAAGATAATGCTACAGGTTATGTACCTGGATAATTATGGATTTAAAAGTTATGATTTGAGAGGGAAGGCAGCTATGGAAACTTTTAAATGGTCTAAATATTTTGCATTTCAGGCGTTAAAATGGAAAAATTACAAAAATATTTGTAAAATTGATTTTTACAATGGAAGCACCAGTGGGACTTAACTACTCTGTTAATTTTGGGGTGGAATCAGACAAACAATAAAAATGTGATTTTTCCCCTTTTTGCACAATAATCCCCTACCATTACTTACAATCAAGAGCTAACTGCAAGGTCTTTCCTTTTTCCTGAAAAACTTAAGAACAGCTCTTCAATGCAATTTGTTTTTTAAATATAGTATTTTGCTAATTCCATAATTGTATATTGTATACAATTACTGTTCAAATGTAAGCAAATACGATATACAATGTTCAATTTTGTTTGCAAAAGTTATTGTGATATTTTCAGATGTACTTTTCTGAGTCACTTCAAACTTACTAAAACTTTTTCGCTTCTGTTGTGCTTTGTCAAAATCAGAAGTATCCCATTTCAATATCTTATCAGACACATTCACTTCCAAATTTTCATTAAGCTTACTTATCCTAATATGAAAGCATGCTTTTTCCCTTCCCTCTCCTAGCTATCTAGTTACCACACCTCTGTCATCATCATGGAAACCTTAACAAAAATGACCTAGAGAAACTTAATAGAATTTTCCTCCTTGCGAAGTAATCCTCCCATTTGTATAGCCAGCTGTGATAATCTGTCAGACACACAAACCAATTCTAATAGCCAATTGACAGCTCAAGATGTTCCCGTTTACCACTACATTTTGACAAGCTAAAAACAGAGTTGAGCTTTCAGTACGAAGAATAAAAATGTATCCCACTTGATAAATCACTAAGGAGTCCCTGTTAGTGTTTCAGGGATAAACACTCTGGACAATATTAAGAAAGAATTCTATTTTTCTACAGATCATCTGACCCATTCCATTACAGTTAGAATTTTAGTTGTTTGGAATTTTAATTAGAAAATAATCTTTTCATAAGAGTAGAAATTAATTCCATGGAATAAAATGCTGCTGCTTCTCTCCAGTGAAAGACTGAGTTCAGTTGTTCTGTAAAAGTTTCTTCAAAGCTTCTATGTTTTGTATTGAAATATCCACACTACTCTAGAGTGTATTCTAGAATGGACTTTAAGAATAGGCTCTTATGTTCCCAGACTATGCTGATAATGGGAGCAGCGTGCGTAAACTCCACAAATACTTTATTTCTGCAGCAAAGACTTTTATCAATGGAGAAACAGTATCTTGCTTACAGGGAATTGGAATGTTGCCACTGAATTTAGTGGAAACAGGATTTTAGTCCTGATACATTTTATGGGAACTACAGGGTAATGAATGCCATTTTCTCCCAAAGAAGCTGACAAGAACTGAGAGAACATAATACCTCAAAGGATCAGAACTGGACAGAAAATGCAATACGTGTGCAAAAGAGAAAATGTAGTGGTATAAGGATTCAGTCCTGAAAATCTTGTCTACATCATTCTTACTGTTTCTTTAGTACTATTCATGGTGGTAAACATCACACTCAGAAATAAGTGTTAGCTGGATTAAGGAACAAAATAACCTTATATTGTTATTTTTTTCCTGCAAGAATGGATTTTAAAATCTTTTAATATACACTGGATAACTTGTATGCACTGCTGAAGCAATGTATGGTTTTTTTGCTACTGGATCATAGAATGATTTGTAAAGCTTTCTTATTTGTACTGTGTGCAACATCCTCTTTGCTTTTTTGGGGTAGTGAATACTGAAAGCTGAAGGGAGATGGAAGCAGGTATATTTTATATTACTTTCAAAATCTAACATGCAATAATTTTTGTAAGGACCAATTTTTAGCTGTACCAAGCAAGTCACACTAACTTCTACTGATCAGCAAACCTTAAAGTGGGCCTCATTAATAAAACCTCTCCATACTTATCCAAGATCATATCCAAATTTATAATAGCTTCTCTGTACCTCTAGATTTTATGATAATGGGAAAATTAGTAAGCATTAGGCATATCATGCCCAAACAATCGATAATCTACTGTGTACATATAGACTGAGGAAAACAGGTACATGGAAGCATCATGCATAAAATATGATACTTGGGGAAAAAAAAAAGGCCCCTTTTGGTTTTGATAGTGAAACAAGTCACACCTTTTAAAAAACCCCATTTGTCTTCTATTTCTTATTAATGCACTGTTTGCTTCGGTGCTACTTTCTTCTTGATTGTATGAATGATATGGAAAGGGCGGTATTTTTTAGTAGATTTCCACTGCAGCTGTCCTTGTAGATATTCAAGCCTGAGCTGCTACTGGAGAAAAAAAGAAAGAGCTTCTTTAGGATGATGTGGTTTAGCCCCAGCCAGCAACTAAGCACCACACAGCCGCTCGCTCACTCCCCCTGCCTTGGTGGGATGGGGGAGAGAATCGGAGGAGTAAGAGTGAGAAACACTCCTGGGTTGAGATAAGAACAATTTAATAACTGAAATATACAAAATATAGTAAATATAGAAATATAGTAAAATGGTAATGATAACAATAACAATATAACAATAATAATAATATAAAAAGCAAGTGATGCTCGATGCAATTGCTCACCACCCACCGACCGATACCCAGCCAGTTCCCGAGCAGCGATCAGTGCCCCCTGGCCAACTCCCCCAGTTTCTATACTGCCCATGACGCCATATGGTATGGAATAGCCCTTTGGTCAGATGGGTCAACTATTCTGGCTGTGCCCCCTCCCAGCTTCTTGTGCACCTGGCAGAGCATGGGAAGCTGAAAAGTCCTTGACTAGCATAAGCAGTACTCAGCAACAACTAAAAACATCAGTGTGTTATCAACATTCTTCTCATCCTAAATCCAAACCACAGCACTATGCCAGCTACAAGGAAGAAAATTAACTCTATCCCAGCCGAAACCAGGACAGTATCCACCCCTTATTCTATACCATCTACATCATGCACAGGCCCACCCCTTTCTAATGTGTTCTAATTATTCACCACCGGTTTCCCTATCTTTATATATACATACAGATATCATTCCCTTCGTCTATGGGCCATCCCTCTAAAATGTCCCCTGAGTTCATTTAGTCCGTGATTTTGGGTTCCATCTGTCATCACACACTTTCAGGGCAGGAGAGGCGGTGTGCTGTGCTGGATTGTTGCATGCTGAAGCCAGTTCTCATTCCAACACAGTTTCATCAAAGTTCATTTCCATTAAGCTGGCAAATTCTCACTGTAATACCATTGATGTGGCATATAGCAACCATAACATACAGTATTATATACATAACATTAACACACTATAATCTTCGGTGTGAGCAGGTGGATGATCTGCTCAGCCTGGTGGCAGAGCTGAAGGAGGAGGTGGAAAGGCTGAGGAGTATCAGGGAGTGTGAGAGGGAGATAGACTGGTGGAGCCGCACCCTGCCGTCCCTGGGGCCAGGGCAGCAGGCGGAGGCCCCACAAGGAACAGAGGATCCCCTACCCTCTTGCCGGCAAGCAGAAGGAGGGGATCCAAGAGACGGGGGGGAATGGAAACAGGTCCCTGCCCGGGGAGGCAGGCGAATCCCCTCCCGGCCTCCCTCACCTTCCCAGCTGCCCTTACACAACAGATATGGGGCTCTGGAAGTTGAGGGCCAGGCAAGCCGGGAGGGAGGTGAAGAGGAAGGTCCAGCCAGGGGGTTGCCGAGGGCCAGTCAGTCAACCCCACGGATTACGACTGCCCCTGTTAAGAAAAAAAGGAGGGTAATTGTGGTGGGTGATTCCCTCCTGCGGGGAACTGAGGGCCCAATGTGCCATCCAGACCCATCCCACAGGGAAGTCTGCTGCCTCCCTGGGGCCCAGGTTAGGGACATCACTAGGAAACTCCCCGACCTCGTGAGGCCCTCCGATTATTACCTGTTGCTGCTTGTAAAGGTGGGCAGTGATGAGATTACAGAGAGAAGTCCTAAAGCAATGAAGAGGGACTTCAGGGCACTGGGGCGATTGGTCGCAGGATCGGGAGCGCAAGTAGTGTTTTCCTCAATCCCGTCAGTGGCAGCAAGGAATGCTGAAAGGAATGGGAAAACTCACCTGATTAACAGGTGGCTCAGAGGCTGGTGCCATCGGTGGAATTTTGGGTTTTTTGATCATGGGGAGGTCTACACGGCACCGGGCCTGCTGGCGGCTGATGGAGATCAGCTGTATCCAAGGGGGAAAAGGATTCTCGCCCATGAGTTGGCAGGACTCATTGAGAAGGCTTTAAACTAGGTTTGAAGGGGGGAGGGGATATACACGGGCCCGCTAATGAGGAGCCCAGAGGCAGCACGACAACGTTGGGGGCAAAATCGATAGCCCAGCTTAAGTGCATGTACACCAATGCACGTAGCATGGGCAACAAACAGGAGGAGCTGGAGGCCCTTGTGCAGCGGGATGGCTATGACATAGTCGCCATCACGGAAACGTGGTGGGACGACTCTCATGACTGGAGTGCTGCACTGGATGGCTATAAGCTCTTCAGAAGGGATAGGCAGGGAAGGAAAGGCGGTGGGGTGGCTCTGTATGTTAGGGAGTGTTTCAACTGCATAGAGCTCGACAGTGGTGATGACAAGGTGGAATGCTTATGGGTAAGGATGAGGGGGAAGGCCGGAAAGGCAGATGTCCTGTTGGGAGTCTGCTATAGACCACCCAGCCAGGATGTAGAGGTAGATGAGGCATTCTATAAACGGCTGGCAGAAGTCCCACAATCGCTAGACCTTGTTCTTGTGGGGGACTTCAACTTGCTGGACATCTGCTGGAAATACAACACAGCAGAGAGGCAGCAGTCTTGGAAGTTCCTAGAGTATGTGGGGGATAACTTTCTAATGCAGCTGATAAGCGAGCCTACCAGGGGAGGTGCCCCGCTTGACCTGCTGTTTACCAACAGAGAAGGGCTTGTGGGAAATGTCGAGGTAGGAGGCCGTCTCGGGCTTAGCGACCACGACATGATAAAGTTCTCAATTTTGGGTGATGCTAAGCGGAGGGGCACCAAAACTATTACCATGGACTTCCGGAGGGCAGACTTTGGCCTCTTCAGGACCCTGGTTGGGAAAGTCCCTTGGGAGGCAGTCCTGAAGGGCAAAGGGGTCCAGGAAGGCTGGGCCCTCTTCAAGAAGGAAGCCTTAAGGGCGCAGGAGCGGGCTGTCCGCGTGTGTCGTAAGACCAACCGGCGGGGAAATCGACCGGCCTGGCTGAATAGGGAGCTTTTGCGGGGACTCAGGGAAAAAAGGAGAGTCTACCACCTTTGGAAGAAGGGGCGGGCAACTCAGGAGGTGTACAGGGATCTTGTTAGGTCCTGCAGGGAGGAAATTAGAAAAGCAAAAGCCCAGCTAGAACTCAATCTGGCCAGTGCTGTAAAAGACAATGAAAAATGCTTTTATAAGTACATCAGCAATAAAAGGAGAGCCAAGGAGGATCTCCATCCTTTGCTGGATGTGGAGGGGAACATTGTCACCGAGGACAAGGAAAAGGCTGAAGTACTTAACGCCTTCTTTGCCTCTGTGTTTAACAGCCAAACCAGTCATCCCCAGGGTACTCAGGCCCCTGAGCTAGAGGATAGGGATGGGGACCAGAATGGAGCCCTCATAGTCCAGGAGGAAGCAGTTAATGACCTGCTACGCCACCTGGATGCTCACAAGTCTCTGGGGCCAGATGGGATCCACCTGTGTACTGAGGGAGCTGGTAAAGAAGCTTGCCAAGCCACTCTCCATCATCTATCAGCAGTCCTGGTTAACAGGGGAGGTCCCTGATGACTGGAGGCTTGCCAATGTGACGCCCATCTACAAGAAGGGCCGGAAGGAGGACCCGGGAAACTACAGGCCTGTCAGCCTGACCTCAGTGCCGGGAAAGATTATGGAGCGGTTCGTATTGCGTGAACTCAACGGGCAAGTGCAGGTCAACCAGGGGATCAGGCCCAGCCAGCATGGGTTCATGAAAGGCAGGTCCTGCTTGACCCACCTGATCTCCTTCTATGACCTGGTGACCCGCCTGGTAGATGATGGAAAGGCTGTGGATGTCATTTACGTGGACTTTAGCAAAGCTTTTGACACCGTCTCTCACAATATTCTCCTTGGGAAGCTGGCAGCTCATGGCTTGGACGGGCGTTGTCTTCGCTGGGTAAAAAACTGGTTGGGTGGCCGAGCCCAGAGAGTAGTGGTGAATGGAGTTAAGTCCAGTTGGCGGCCGGTCACGAGCGGTGTTCCCCAGGGCTCAGTTTTGGGGCCAGCCTTGTTTAATATCTTTATCGATGATCTGGATGAGGGGATTGAGTGCACCCTCAGTAAGTTTGCAGACGACACCAAGTTGGGTGGGAGTGTCGATCTGCTGGAGGGTAGGATGGCCCTGCAGAGGGACCTGGACAGGCTGGATCGATGGGCCGAGGCCAACTGGATGAGGTTTAACAAGGCCAAGTGCCGGGTCCTGCACTTCGGTCACAACAACCCCATGCAACGCTACAGGCTTGGGGAGGAGTGGCTGGAAAGCTGCCTGGCTGAAAAGGACCTGGGGGTGTTGGTAGATAGCCGGCTGAACATGAGCCAGCAGTGTGCCCAGGTGGCCAAGAAGGCCAACAGTATTCTGGCTTGTATCAGGAATAGCGTGGCCAGCAGGAGCAGGGAGGTGATTGTGCCCCTGTACTTGGCGCTGGTGAGGCCGCACCTTGAATACTGTGTCCAGTTTTGGGCCCCTCAGTACAAGAAGGACATTGAGGTGCTGGAGCACATCCAGAGAAGGGCAACGAAGCTGGTGAGGGGTCTGGAGCACAGGCCTTATGAGGAGCGGCTGAGGGAACTGGGGTTGTTTAGTCTGGAGAAGAGGAGGCTGAGGGGAGACCTTATCGCTCTCTACAACTACCTGAAAGGAGGTTGTAGTGAGGTGGGTGGTGGTCTCTTCTCCCAAGTAGCTAGCGTTAGGACGAGCGGAAATGGGCTCATGCTGCGCCAGGGGAGGTTTAGGTTGGATATTAGGAGAACTTTCTTTACGGAAAGGGTAGTCAAGCATTGGAACAGGCTGCCCAGAGAGGTGGTGGAGTCACCATCCCTGGAAGTGTTCAAAAAACGGGTAGATGTGGCACTTTGGGACGTGATTTACTCTAGTCTACCCTTGATTGGTTTAGTGTGGACTTGGTAGTGTAGGTTAATGGTCGGACTGGATGATCTTAAAGGTCTTTTCCAACCTAAACGATTCTATGATTCTATGATTCTATGATTTCTAAATCGTTCTGGCTTGCTTTCAACTCTCTTATTCAGATTTTATCTCTGTTACTCCTTGTTTTGTTATTTTGCCATTAATCTACAAGACTGTAATTAAGACTGTAATTATGTGTCTTTTCTAGTTGCATGGAAAAAAATGAGAGAAGCATCAGCACTAGATGCAGAAAACTTATTGTCAGGTGACAGGACCATGCAGTTGGCTAAGGATCCTGAGACAGGCCCATGCTAAACCTTTTTTTTGAGCAGCAGGAGGTCGTACAGGAATTGCCACTGTGCTTAGCATCATATTATTTGAATGTGTAAGCCTTCACTCTCATTCATCAATAGTAATACCATACATAACCTCTAGTAATAGTACAATGTTTGCAAGCTTAAACAAACAGATTCATGCTCTCTGACCCAATTCATTGTTCTACTCACTGGTTCCCAAGCCTAAATAAACAGATTAATGTTATCTTCCAAGTTAATATTAATAAAGACCCTGTCCAGGCAAGGAAAGAAGTGGTCTTCCCCACAGTCACTGATGATTGCTTATGCTGAATATTGCTGAGGGCTGGGTTCTGATTTCTATGACCATTTGTTCTTGTTGCTGCTGGGTTGCTCTGGCCTCACCAGATGAATCCAGCTGCTCCGAGCTCTGAACTCTCCACTGCTCTTCTGAGCCTCACAGTGTCTGGCTCTGGTCTCTGTCACCAAAAACTTCAACACATATATGCATATATACACACATATGTACATACATATATTACAATTTATATTTGTGTATAAATATATGTTTTATTTCCTTTTTTTTCCTGCTGAAACCAATAAAAAGGTGCTGCTTTTAGCAGAAAGGCTTCCTTGTTGCTCTTTTCCTGTTTTTACCCACTGCAAGATGCCATTCACCCTTCAGAATTTTTGCATTAGTGGTTAGGAAGAGGCTTGTAACTGGGAAAATGGGCTACCTATATGAACATTTCATAGTTTATCCAATTTTTATGCTATAATTTAGTTTTAAGAGATCTGGAATAACAAGATATGAGCATCTTATGGCCATGTCCTTATTAATTTTAAAAAGTCTATTGGATTGTTGTGTTGTATTATGTTTAGATCTATCCACAATTGTACTATTAACTTTGACAGTAATGTAATCTGAACATTTCCATGACTGGCCTCAAAGTGCACTATCATTATAATCTGAATGTGCTTGCATAAGCACTTCTTTTGATTAAGTGGTATTATTATTTTTTCATTCTTTCTTTCTAGGATGCTTGTTTAGCCTCAAACTTGCATACCAGGACCCCCTCCATGCATTTGATGAATGGGCTTTTTTATCACTTTCACATACATTTATGAATTTATGCCATTATTAGTTCAATAATAAGAAAATCCCAGTTAAATACTGCATTCAAGTTTGCCATCTTCCCTACAAGTTCTAGAACCTTCTGCTTTTAACCTAAATGGAGCTGCTTGTACATATATCTGAAAAGAGGGATCTCTTAAAGCATGAAAATATGAAGTCATTAAAATCAAAGCTTTTTGTGGGACAGATTCAGACATTTGTCATGACAGATTTCATAGAGAGGCCATCACCCTAAAGTAACTCATGGGCCAAAGACACCTCCTAAGGAACTGGGTAACTCTCCCCTGTGACTTTGGATTCAAAATGGATATTTAAACCCTGGTCTCCCACATCTGAGCAGTAAGCCTGTATCGTTCTGCTGCTGCCTCTTCAAGTTGCTATGGTGGGTGTAGCTCACCTCCTGAGGCCCCCAGAAGTCTTTGCTATCCTCTGCCTCGTGTGCTTGTTTTGGACCTCCAGGTTCAGCAGCTTTGTTGACTGCCTGAGTCATAATACAGACTAGGTCATCTATACCCAAGCTGAATGTTCTGATCATTGGACCAATGAATCACCTCTTCTAATTTTCTGGCCCTATGTCTCTGTTCAATTATTTAGAGAATCCCTGACCTTTTCTGCCACAGATGCACATAGCTAGTGATCAGAGCATTTAACTGTAATGAGGGAAACTCAGGTTGAAGACCTTTTGCTCAATTCAGATCTTCTCTTGCTTGCTCTTGTATGTTGTGGGATAACCTCTCTCCAGTTTCGTTCCCACAGATACTTCTGTCCTCCCCACACTCAAGTCTCAAGCTTATGTCTATATAAAAATACTACTAGTTTTAAGGAATATTTTCTGCGGTGGGAAAACAATTTTCCTCACTTCCAGTCATCAACCTTTGATGAACAGCACCTTGGCTTCTTGTTAAGGGTGCTCATTTCTTTACATTTTCTGTTTTACAACATGCCTTTTTAATGGGTAAAATGGAAGAACTGCTTAGGTGCTCAAGAAATATTCTTTTGTTCCATTTTTTTGTATTCTAAAACAGTAGAGTGCACTCGGGTTACATTTTCAAGCCTCTCTCTAACCTCCCTACAAGTTTAGGAATCCATACTTATTAAAAGAAATGAACACTGAGACTCATGTATTAATGTAAGCTCAGAAATCTGGACAGAATTCTCACTAAAATTTGCAAGGCTTGTGATAAAACCATAAGATCTGCAGCTTAACCCTCTGTTACCAAGGCTCAGTAAACTTCTGCTGTAAAGTAGTTCTGCATAGGGGTTGCTGCTATTTTGTTTTGGATTACGAATTGGCATAACATTGCCCTCCATTCATGGTATTTTCCATGTAATGCTCATGTGGTACTGTGGTACTCTCAGAATGGAAGCCTAGTTATTCCCTGAATATATCCACCCAAACATTACTGGAGTGTATTTTTTTCATGTTTGCTTTAATTCCAGAAATACTCAAAGGCTAGACAAGTTCTCAGCACAGGATGACAGACTAAAACTACTTCCAAAACAGCTAAAAGTCTCATCCTACAGTTTTTCCTTATATCCATCAACCTATCTGAAGAGCTGCTGGACTAGGCATGATCAGACATGCTGTTTCTGACAAACTATGGGCCAAGTACATTTTAATGCGAGAATATGATTCAGGAAAATCTACCTGTACCAAGTATATCAGTTAGAGCTTCCACATGTACTCTGACCACAGACAAGCCAACCAATTTTAATTGTCTTACATGATTTTATTTTTGTAACCTACATAACATTTTTTCTCACATTTTTCACATTCGCCATCGTTTTACTTGGGATTTCCATTTTTTAGACAGTTTGGTGTTTGACTATAATTTAATCAAAGCAGCAGGTTTTTACTCCAGTGATAAGGTAATATTTTAGTACAGGGTGCAGGGATGACTGTATTTTATTATCAGTCTTTAAATCTGAGTGCCACATGTTCAGGAACAATTAGATTCAGAAATGTATATTAAGGCAGCATTAGGTCTGGAAGACTGCAGGAAGAAATGCAAAGGAAGGCTCCAGTTCAGATTCTATCAATCAACATCATTTAACTAGCTGCACTGCACTTCTTATAGACCATTTTTACACAATAGTAGATGGTTATTCCATTGTTAATGTGAACTATTTCCAAGTTCTGTTTTCTTCCAAGATCCAATATTAGTGCACTGTTTTTTAAAAAATAATGCACATCCATAGAAACACATATGCAGCTAAGAGATACTCAGTACTTTTGAATGCCAGTCCACTGAGGAGCCTTACTTTTGACCTCCAGGTCTGAAAATCTTGATCCAAGTCTCCTTGCTTTACTTGGTACCAAAGACAAAGCTTTCACTGAATTCATTAAGAGCACTGCAGGGTATTTCAAGTCATCATCAGCATTTAGAAATGAGCAATACAGACTTTATTTTAGTAAAACTCAATTTCTCTGCTGGTTGACACTTCAAAAGTGGTCTGGTTGGAAAACAAGCCCAAGTGACGTTCTGGTTTTTTGTGTTGGTTTTTTTTTTTTTCTTAATTGCACACTATCTTGAAAACTTGCCAGCTAGGTCCCTGCCAGCTTTTCCATACTGGACATATCATTCCCTTGTTCTGTCAAAATGACAAAAAATCAGCTGTGGAATTTAGGGTCTGCTAAGTAATTAACATCATCTCAGCATTAACTGTGTAGAAAATATTATGTTCTTAATCTGCTTGATCTGGAAGGTCAAGCTGTGCCCACATGCTGCCTGCTTCTAAGGACTCAACATCAGGAGCATTGGTTTTACCAGAAGTAATAAATCCAGCAAGAATGGTTTGAACTGCTTCTTTCTAATCCTGTATCTATCTAGCTGTCTACCTATATATCTAAAGTACCCATCATTATAATGTCATGGTGCCAAACTTTGTAAATTATAGAGCCACACAATAATTTGAGTCTTCATATCTATTATTTCAAGCTAGATTAATTCCTCCTCCTCTGGGTTTATTTCTTTCAGAAAAATAAGATAATGTGAATAATAGTTTAATAAGGAGTACAGAATTTTACTATGTGAAAATAATTCCTTCAAACAGAATGAATTGTGATTTTGCTGTTTCATCTTTCCTATTAGCTCCTCTCAGCTGGGAAGGAATTTACAAAAAACAGTCTACCTGTTCATATTATTTCCTTGTGGAAGATCAACAAACATACAAAAAAACATGGCATGAAGAAAAGCAGCTCATGCCACATTTTGCAGTAGAAATGTTTCTTCAAGCAAGGGGAAATCCTGTGTGAAAGATGTTTTCAAATATAACTTTCACTTTGAAAGAGTTATCTTCAATGAGGGTGAAGCCAGATAAATATTCTGATCTGAGCTTGGGTTTTGGGGGATTAAATGAGATTATATATATATTTTATTTAACAAAAAAGTATCTGAGTGAACAAGAAGATGTTGGGGGAGGCTTTCTGTGCACTGGTATCAGAAACAAAACTGATTTTTGAAAGTATAAATCTCTGCAATTTTATGCAAAATAGCTGTTCACTTCTGCTTGCTTAAAGGAAAACAGTTTGCCTTAAAAAAAAGCAGTTCTTAACTCTTTCGTAGTCACTTGGACGAGCAACATACATCCGCTTCTGATAACCTAAGACAAATCTACCCTGAAGTACTTCAGATGTGAATGTCATAGGTTCCATCCATGGGTGGATGTAGCCTTGTGCTTTTGTCCAGCTGAAATTAGTCATACTAAATAAAGCAGGGTCACCCTGCAGGGGACACAATATTAAACATCCCAGGGTGTTAAAGAGCAATGAAAGTATACAATTACCCTCAACAGCAGTTCTACAAGCAGTGTGATTCTTATGCATTTACTGATTATCTTTATTTGTTTTGTTCTTTTTTCAGTAGCTGATATAAATTACAGATCATTATGGTCCAGCCACAAATAATAAAATAACAATACCATCCATGCCACAGTGCAGGCTGGCATTCATGTATCTCTTTAGATGTGTTAAGAGAAAAGACAGGGTATTGCAGCTGAGTGAACTTTATGATGGAATGCTCTAACAGAGATTTAATATATTTATCTGCCTTCTGAAACCAGTGGCTATAGCCACTACAAATGGCTGGCTGGCCACAGTTATTATCTGAGCAATCTAAGTAGTTATGAGCTAGAGGGTGTTGAAGATAGTAGCTCAGTCTAGACGCAATGCCTACATAATGGTAGATTGCCTTCTCCTTTCTACTTGCTGGTCAAGCTCAGTTGATGATGATTGACTTAATGAGAGTCACCTGGCTCATAACCTAATAAGAGGACTGTTTACACAGAAGAACAATATTATGCTCCTTGGGGGAACTTGACTGATTTTGTTAGTTTTGGAGCTGCTTAACTCTTTGGACTACTGTAGTACCTGTAGCAAATTGTCAGTTGATAATGGTGCCTTCAAGGGATTACTGAAATCGCTTGTATCTTTTACCTAACAAGAAGTGAGTTATTGTCTGAGATGTGCAATCAGACATTCGTCTTGCTGTTACCATCCTTCTCCTCTCCTTCTTCTTCCCCAGTTTGTTTTATTCCCATTCATGTGTTTAGTTTACATTCAGATTCTAACAAATGTGTCCTCACTGAATGATGTTCAATTCCCATTGTTGCAAGCAATGTATGTATGTGCATGTGCAGGATCCTTTTACAAAATTCTCCACCACTGTCGTGGTTTAGCCCCAGCCAGCAACTAAGCACCACGCAGCCGCTCGCTCACTCCCCCTACCCCGATGGGATGGGGGAGAGAATCGGAGGAGTAAGAGTGAGAAACACTCCTGGGTTGAGATAAGAACAGTTTAATAACTGAAATAAAATAAAGTAAAAGAATAATAATAACAATATAATAATGATGATAATAATAGCATACAAAGCAAGTGATGCACAATGCAATTGCTCACCACCCGCCGACCGATACCCAGACAGTTCCCGAGCAGCGATCGCTGCTCCCTGGCCACCCCCCCCCAGTTTCTATACTGAGCATGATGCCATATGGTATGGAATAGCCCTCTGGGCAGTTGGGATCAACTATTCTGGGTGTGCCCCCTCCCAGCTTCTTGTGCACCTGGCAGAGCATGGGAAGCTGAAAAGTCCTTGACTAGCATAAGCAGTACTCAGCAACAACTAAAAACATCAGCGTGTTATCAACATTCTTCTCCTACTAAATCCAAAACACAGCACTATGCCTGCTACTAGGAAGAAAATTAACTCTATCCCAGCTGAAACCAGGACAACCACACTTTATGTTTTAGGGTTGCCAGTACATATTTCACAGTCTAAACCACCAGGTATGTTTTCCTGTTAGGCTCAAAGAAAGTGGTTATTACTCCTTTAAGGGATCCCTCCCCCTTCTCCTTTGTTTGGCAGAAGAGGTCAGTGAGAAGAGGTATCACCTGAACTCAAGGGGCTCATGTTAGGCTTTCTAGGAAATTTTATGTAAGCATGACTAAAATGTTTAACAACACTACTCAGGTTTGCATGTAGCAAAAATGTCAGTACCATGGAGAGATCAAAGATTTCATAAAGAGCCAGACATAAAGAGGCTAATGTTTGGGTCAAAAATATTTGGAAATAAGAAAAGAAAAATAAAGTGTCACAGTTGTTTTTCCCTTAATCTCTTTGCTGGAGTGGACTGACTAGATACACATAAAACTCAGCCTACAACTGAAGTGTAGTTGAGACCATACAATACTGAGTACATAAATATAATTCTATCTAGCTGAAATTCTAAAATCTTAAAGCAATAGCATATAACCTGTCCCTCCACCAAAGAAGCCTCAGCATATTACAAAGATAGACTTTGAACAGAGAAGCTATGTGAGTAGCCTTCAAAATATCCTTATTCCTAACAGGATGGTAGGATTCACTCTGCCTGCATTGTTCTAACAAGTCGGAATACATTTTGATAAAACCCAACTGACTTTGATAAGATAATAGTGGAATTAATTTAACCCCAAGACTTGTTTCAGGAAAAGGTAGCAGTGTTAATTATTATCATTACTTATTTTCTCTTGTTCTAACATGAATACTTTTTGACTTGCATCCTCATTGAGCTGGACTAAAATATTCTACTTACCCTTAGGACTGCATATGTTTCACCTACGTAGTGAAGGACATTGCTGATTTTCCACCATTATGGAAAAACATTACTATCATTTCTGTGGTTCTACTCTATCTTACTTGCATTCGCAGATGATCCTAAACCAATTTTCTCCAGGGTATAGAATCATAGAATAGAATCATAGAATCGTTTAGGTTGGAAAAGACCTTTAAGATCATCCAGTCCGACCATTAACCTACACTACCAAGTCCACACTAAACCAATCAAGGGTAGACTAGAGTAAATCATGTCCCAAAGTGCCACATCTACCCGTTTTTTGAACACTTCCAGGGATGGTGACTCCACCACCTCTCTGGGCAGCCTGTTCCAATGCTTGACTACCCTTTCCGTAAAGAAATTTCTCCTAATATCCAACCTAAACCTCCCCTGGCGCAGCTTGAGCCCATTTCCGCTCATCCTATCGCTAGCTACTTGGGAGAAGAGACCAACACCCACCTCACTACAACCTCCTTTCAGGTAGTTGTAGAGAGCGATAAGGTCTCCCCTCAGCCTCCTCTTCTCTAGGCTAAACAACCCCAGTTCCCTCAGCCGCTCCTCATAAGGCCTGTGCTCCAGACCCCTCACCAGCTTCGTTGCCCTTCTCTGGACATGCTCCAGCACCTCAATGTCCTTCTTGTACTGAGGGGCCCAAAACTGGACACAGTATTCCAGGTGCAGCCTCACCAGAGCAAAGTACAGGGGCACAATCACCTCCCTGCTCCTGCTGGCCACGCTATTCCTGATACAAGCCAGAATACTGTTGGCCTTCTTGGCCACCTGGGCACACTGCTGGCTCATGTTCAGCCGGCTGTCAACTAGAACCCCCAGGTCCTTTTCAGCCAGGCAGCTTTCCAGCCACTCTTCCCCAAGCCTGTAGCGTTGTATAGGGTTGTTGTGACCCAAGTGCAGGACCCGGCACTTGGCCTTGTTAAACCTCATACAGTTCGCTTCAGCCCATTGGTCCAGCCTGTCCAGGTCCCTCTGCAGGGCCATCCTACCCTCCAGCAGATCGACACTCCCACCCAACTTGTTGTCATCTGCAAACTTACTGAGGGTGCACTCATCAATCCCCTCATCCGGATCATCGATAAAGATATTAAACAAGGCTGGCCCCAAAACTGAGCCCTGGGGAACACCGCTCGTGACTAGCTGCCAACTGGACTTAACTCCATTTACCACTACTCTCTGGGCTCAGCCACCCAACCAGTTTTTTACCCAGCGAAGACAACGCCCGTCCAAGCCATGAGCTGCCAGCTTCCCAAGGAGAATGCTGTGAGAGACGGTGTCAAAAGCTTTGCTAAAGTCCACGTAAATGACATCCACAGCCTTTCCATCATCTACCAGGCGGGTCACCAGGTCATAAAAGGAGATCAGGTTGGACAAGCAGGACCTGCCTTTCATGAACCCATGCTGGCTGGGCCTGATCCCCTGGTTGATCTGCACTTGCCTGTTGAGTTCACTCAATATGAACCTCTCCATAATCTTCCCTGGCACCGAGGTCAGGCTGACAGGCCTGTAGTTCCCCGGATCCTCCTTCCGGCCCTTCTTGTAGATGGGTGTCACATTGGCAAGCCTCCAGTCATCAGGGACCTCCCCTGTTTAACCAGGACTGCTGATAGATGATGGAGAGTGGCTTGGAAAGCTCCTCTGCCAGCTCCCTCAGTACTCTCAGGTGGATCCCATCTGGCCCCAGAGACTTGTGAGCATCCAGGTGGCATAGCAGGTCATTAACTGCTTCCTCCTGGACTATGAGGGCTCCATTCTGGTCCCCATCCCTATCCTCTAGCTCAGGGGCCTGAGTACCCTGGGGATGACTGGTCTGGCTGTTGAACACAGAGGCAAAGAAGGCGTTAAGTACTTCAGCCTTTTCCTTGTCCTCAGTGACAATGTTCCCCTCCACATCCAGCAAAGGATGGAGATCCTCCTTGGCTGTCCTTTTATTGCTGATGTACTTATAAAAGCATTTTTTATTATCTTTTACAACAGTGGCCAGATTGAGTTCTTGCTGGGCTTTTGCTTTTCTAATTTCCTCCCTGCAGGACCTAACAAGATCCCTGTACTCCTCCTGAGTTGCCTGCCCCTTCTTCCAAAGGTGGTAGACTCTCCTTTTTTCCCTGAGTCCATGCAAAAGCTCCCTATTCTGCCAGGCCGGTAGTCTTCCCTGCCGGTTGGTCTTACAGCACATGGGAACAGCCCGCTCTTGCGCCCTTAAGACTTCCTTCTTGAAGAAGGCCCAGCCTTCCTGGACCCCTTTGCCCTTCAGGACTGCCTCCCAAGGGACTTTCCCAACCAGGGTCCTGAACAGGCCAAAGCCTGCCCTCCGGAAGTCCATGGTAACAGTTTTGCTGCCCCTCCTCTTTACATCGCCAAGAATCGAGAACTCTATCGTAGCATGGTCGCTAAGCCCAAGACAGCCTCCTACCTCGACATCTCCCACGCGTCCTTCTCTGTTAGTAAACAGCAGGTCAAGTGAGGCACCTCCCCTGGTAGGCTCGCTTACCAGCTGCATCAGAAAGTTATCCTCCACACACTCTAGGAACTTCCGAGACTGTTGCCTCTCTGCTGTGTTGTATTTCCAGCAGATGTCCAGCAAGTTGAAGTCCCCCACGAGAACAAGGGCTGGCGATTGCGAGACTTCTGCCAGCCGCTTGTAGAACGCTTCATCTATCTCTACATCCTGGCTGGGTGGTCTATAGCAGACTCCCAACAGGACATCCGCCTTGCTGGCCTTCCCCCTCATCCTTACCCAGAAGCACTCAACCTTGTCATCACCACTGTCAAGCTCTATACAGTCAAAACACTCCCTAACATACAGAGCCACCCCACCGCCTCTTCTTCCATGCCTATCCCTTCTGAAGAGCTTATAGCCCTCCAGTGCAGCACTCCAGTCATGAGAGTCGTCCCACCACGTTTCTGTGATGGCGACTATGTCATAGCCATCCTGCTGCACAAGGGCTTCCAGCTCCTCCTGTTTGTTGCCCATGCTACGTGCATTGGTGTAGATGCACTTGAGCCGAGCTATCGATTTCGCCCCCAACGTTGCCATGCCACCCCTGGGCTCCTCACTAGCGGGCCCATTTATATCCCCTTCCCCCTTCGAACCTAGTTTAAAGCCCTCTCAATGAGTCCTGCCAACTCATGGGTGAGAATCCTTTTCCCCTTTGGAGACAGCTGATCTCCATCAGCCGCCAGCAGGCCTGGTGCTGTGTAAACCTCCCCATGATTGAAAAAACAAAAATTCCACTGATGGCACCAGCCTCTGAGCCACCTGTTAATCAGGTGAGTTTTCCCATTCCTTTCAGCACTCTTCGCTGCCATTGACGGGATTGAGGAAAACACTACCTGCGCTCCCGATCCTGCGACCAATCGCCCCAGTGCCCTGAAGTCCCTCTTCATTGCTTTAGGACTTCTCTCTGTAATCTCATCACTGCCCACCTTTACAAGCAGCAACAGGTAATAATCGGAGGGCCTCACGAGGTCGGGGAGTTTCCTAGTGATGTCCCTAACCTGGGCCCCAGGGAGGCAGCAGACTTCCCTGTGGGATGGGTCTGGATGGCACATTGGGCCCTCAGTTCCTCGCAGGAGGGAATCACCCACCACAATTACCCTCCTTTTTTTCTTAACAGGGGCAGTCGTAATCCGTGGGGTTGGCTGACTGACCCTCGGCAACCCCCTGGCTGGACCTTCGCCTTCACCTCCCTCCCGGCTTGCCTGGCCCTCAACTTCCAGAGCCCCATATCTGTTGTGTAAGGGCAGCTGGGAAGGTGAGGGAGGCCGGGAGGGGATTCGCCTGCCTCCCCGGGCAGGGACCTGTTTCCATTCCCCCCCATCTCTTGGATCCCCTCCTTCTGCTTGCCGGCAAGAGGGTAGGGGATCCTCTGTTCCTTGTGGGGCCTCCGCCTGCTGCCTTGGCCCCAGGGACGGCAGGGTGCGGCTCCACCAGTCTATCTCCCTCTCACTCTCCCTGATACTCCCCTGATACTCCTCAGCCTTTCCACCTCCTCCTTCAGCTCTGCCACCAGGCTGAGCAGATCATCTCCCTGGTCACAGCCAAGACATCTGCTGTCTCCACTGCCCTCCGGTACGAGCGACAGGCTCAGGCACTCCCTGCAGCCGGCGACCTAGACAGCTGCATGTTTGTGCGGGAGCTCCGTCTGGGTCGCCGCATTCTTTCTGGCGGCGGCTTTTGGGTGAGTGGTAACCATAGCTGCCAGGTGTTCTCCTGGGAGGACGATGACCACTGCCTGAGTTGCCCTTTGGAACTAGGAGGGGAGGCATTCGGCCTTCCCTGCGCGCCCTGACCGCGCAAACTGATGCGCCATGCCCTGTTTGCCCGTCCTGGTCGCCGCGCTCCCTGGGGGCTGCTTTTATAGGTGGGGGGTTTGGCCGCTGTCACTCCTGGCCCCGCCCATGGTGCATCAGAGCTGCCCCATGTCAGCAGCTCGCCCTTTCCCGCTCTTTCCCGCTCTAGGCGGGGGGCTGGGCTGCCCGCTCTCGCCCTGCGCTTTTTGCCGCCTCAGCAAGGGTGCCCTGGCACGAGCGTCCACTCCGGAGCCCTTCGCCTCAGTGACTGCTGAGGCGTAGTGCAGTGCAGTCTTCTCTCTTTATGCTTCCTTTCAGGAAGCCACATTCAGAATTGAGATCTTTTTGGACCTGTTATACTGGGGATCTGGGGTAATATTTAAGGTGGCTGTTCTGCTCGTTTGCTCAATTATGCCCTTACATGAGTGTTCCAGAAATACGTGAAGAAAAGCAAGTTGCAGTGAATGTGTTTGGAATAGACAGCAACTCTATCAACACACCTGAAAACTGGATAATAATGTGAACTGTACAAATCTGAGTTCTTTCCTTAAATGTTGCTATCCGGTGAATGATAGCCTTTATCTCCATGGCCTTTAATAGGGCTAAACAGGTTAGACAACAGAAGTACCTGCATTCTGTTCCATTCCTTCACTCAGTACTTGAATACTGGCCTTTAAATCCGCTTCCATTGCCAGTTTTCTCTATGTAAGGGAGGATTAAAGCTTTATAATCACTCCTCAGTACAGAGGGACCATTTGGTCACCAGCAGATCCATCTGCTCAAATGATGCTTTTCCATCCTGCTTGCTCACTACTGGGAGAAGGGGGAAAAGATAACCCTAAGAGTACTATTTATTGCTCTCAGTCCAGAAAGAGACAGAAGTTATGGGAATGATGCCTTGAGATCCCTTATCGTGTGTTAAAAACTAGGTTGTCAAAAGGCAAAAAAAAATGCCTCTTTGACTTGCCAGTTGAGGATACAAATACCAAAATGTTTTTGCTTTAGTACTTTCAAATTCAATAATCATTCATTGGCTTGTTTTCCTTCTGTGCTGGGGAGGACAGGTAGTCAGAGCAGAGAATACAGATTGTTTCAGTCGGCTCCTGTTCAGCTGATGATAGTATACACAGCTGTATGTAGCCAGTGCCTGCCAGCAAAGGCCTGACCCAGACAATTAACCTTATATTACAGCCCCTAATGGTGATCATCTGTTGCTACATGCCTGCAGCCTGAGCTCTAAGTCAGCAATGAGACCATCCACTCCTTGTCATATCTGATCCTTGATTACAAGCTACTGAGCTTGAGTTGATTTTAAAATGGATAGGGAGCTGATTTTAAAATGTTTAATTGTAATCTGTTTATTCTAGGGAAGAATAAATCCCCCTGAGAATGACAGTAATTGCCTTAGGGAAACCTGTGAAGCCTGCTTGCCTGGAGGCAAATGATTAAACAGATTATTCTAAATAGCTTCTTAGGTTGTAATAGCCCCATATTTATCCTTGCCTGGAACCATATTCTACTCTCAAGCCAAGGAAAAGGTAGGAAAACTCCTTTTCTAACCTATTTGCTTTCTGGATTGAATCTGTTCACCGCCCCTGTACTGAGTATCATTATCGTTCTAGGAGTAGCTGTTGAATCCAAAACCAATTTGAAATACCAAGTGTGGGAAGTATTTTTTTTTTTTTTGTACTCAGATTGTGATATTTAAACATATGTGTGCTAAAATAAGTATTTGCTGCACCACTGCTGGTGTTAGACCTTGTTTATACTGTAAGCTGCCTGGCAGGTGTAATGTTTTTATTTCAAATTTGTTGTTTTCTTGGATTTATTTTCTGTATCCTTGTGCTGGTTTTGGCTGGAACAGAGTTAATTTTCTTCCTAGTAGCAGGCACAGTGCTGTCTTTTGGATTTATGATGAGAAGAATGCTGATAACACACTGATGGTTTAGTTGTTGCTAAGTACTGCTTATGCCAGTCAAGGACTTTTCAGCTTCCCATGCTCTGCCAGGTGCACAAGAAACTGGGAGGGGGCACAGCCAGAATAGTTGATCCCAACTGCCCAAAGGGCTATTCCATACCATATGGCGTCATGGGCAGTATAGAAACTGGGGGAGTTGGCTGGGGAGCAGCGATCGCTGCTCGGGAACTGTCTGGGTATCGGTCGGCGGGTGGTGAGCAATTGCATTGTGCATCACTTGCTTCATATATTATTATTATTGTTGTATTGTTATTATTATCGTTACTGTTTTACTTTATTTCAATTATTAAACTGTTCTTATCTCAACCCAGGAGTGTTTCTCACTCTCACTCCTCCGATTCTCTCCCCAATCCCATCGGGGTAGGGGGAGTGAGCAAGCGGCTGCGTGGTGCTTAGTTGCTGGCTGGGGCTAAACCACGACAGTCCTTTTTGGCGCCCAACGTGGGGCTCGAAGGGTTTGAGATAATAACACATTAACCAGAGTGTGTTAAGGAATCTGTTAACAGTTGCCGGTCACGATATAAGTTCATTTGATCTGCGCCATGTTCTTTTCTTTGCAGTACATGTTAAAGCTTGGTGTTGGTTTGTGCAGTGTGCTATGCTCTGCAGTGATTCATGATGTTTTGGTTGGGAGGCTCCTTATCAAAATCCTGACCTTGAGCATTGTTTGGTATCTGGGTTTCATACAGAAGTCATTACTGTACTTCGGGTACCACCTCATGGACAGAGTTAGCGATTATACTTTTTATTCTGAGAGTTTTTTTGTGGAGGAAATACAGAATGGCACCTTCACTACCTTCTTCTATGATGTTTCCTCCTTCATTATAATAACTTTTCAGTATCTTGAACACCCCTGGGCAGTTAAGATACTTCTGTTGATACTTCTTGGGAATATTGTTTGGGTTTTGACAAAGGTTAGTAAGCAATTTAAGAATATCATCCAGAGATCTACCCCAAGGCTGGATAGTTATGAGTGGCAGGGTGTGTGGGATAGTATGGGCAAGTACCTAGGGCAGTGGGCACCTCCCGTGTTTTGGAACTTCACCCCTGAACAAGTGCAGAATCCTGAAGAACTAGTAAAGTATTTGGAAAAAGTATGTTGTCACCCTGGCAACTCCAAAGAGACACAAATCATTGCAACATGCTGGGGGCTGGCCCATGCCTATTGAGCCGTGGTCAACACTATTCAGTACCCTCAAGGGAAGGAGAAGGTCTCTGGATCTGATGACAAAACAACCACCACTGTGGCTACTCCAACCACAGCCGCAGGCACTGCGGCTACTCAAACCACGGTGACGAGCACTGCGGCGACTCCAACCCCCACCACCGACACTGCAGCCACTCCAACCCCAGTGACAGCCCCTACGCCTAAACCAGAGAACCAACCCGTGCCAGTATCAGTTGCCCCTATACAGAAGAAAAAATACACAAGGAAATCGGCTCGTTTGTTAAGGGATAAAGATGAACCAGAGGAGGAAGAACCCATAAATGAGATGGTAACCACCCAATCCCTGTCCCTGAGTGAGCTGCGAGATATGCGAAAAGATTTCAGTCGTCATGCAGGCGAGCACATCATCACCTGGCTGCTCCGATGCTAGGGTAACGAGGCCAGTAGCCTGGAATTAGAGGGTAGGGAAGCCAAGCAGCTGGGATCCCTTTCTAGGGAAGGGGGCATTGACAAAGCAATTGGAAAAGGGGCAAAACTGCTCAGCCTCTGGAGGCGACTTCTGTCAAGCATGAAGGAAAGGTATCCCTTCAAGGAGGATGTTTTATACCGCCCAACCAAATGGACCACTGTAGAGAAGGGTATCCAGTACCTGAGGGAATTAGGCGTGCTGGAGGCGATTTATAGTGACCTGAACGATAGGCAGTTACCCAAAGATCCAGACGCAGTCAGGTGCACACAACCCATGTGTCGGAAGGTGGTACGGAGCGCACCAGCATCGTACTCCAACTCGTTGGCAATACTGGCCTGGAAAGACGACGAGGCACCAACGGTGGATGAAGTGGCTAGACAACTCCGGGACTACGAAGAAAAGCTCTCTTCCTCCCTACGGGCCTGTGTCTCGGCTGTGGAAAAACTGTCTGAAAAAATATGCCAAGAGTTCCAACAACTCAGAGAGGATCTGTCCTACTCCCCACCTGCACGGACCAGTGTCTCAGCCATTAGGAGTCAACGTCCCTATGCTCAAGAGAGAGGATATAGAGGATACACACCACGGGGCACCCTGGGGTTTTACCTGCGTGACCACAGAGAGGACATGAGAAAGTGGGATGGAAAACCCACCTCAACCTTAGAGGCACGGGTGTGAGTTGCAAGGAAAAACTATTAGAAAAGGCGGTTCTCCCAGGAAAATTGCAGCTCCAGTTTCCAGTGAGCAGTTCCCCAGACAGAGTAAAAGGGCTAATTTTACTTCCAATCTTAATCAAGAGACTCTTGATTCACATTTACAGGAAGTGAACCGCGAATACTGTGACCAGTGTTAGAGGGGCCCTGCCTCCAGCCAGGTGGAGGAAAGGGACAACCGGGTTTACTGGACTGTGTGGATTCGATGGCCTGGCACATTAGACCCACAGGAGTATAAGGCTCTAGTGGACACTGGTGCACAGTGCACGCTAATGCCATCAAACTATAGAGGGGCAGAACCCATTTGTATTTCTGGAGTGACAGGGGGATCCCAACAGCTAACTGTACTGGAAGCTGAAGTGAGCCTAACTGGGAATGAGTGGCAAAAGCACCCCATTGTGACTGGCCCAGAGGCTCCGTGCATCCTTGGCATAGATTACCTCAGGAGAGGGTATTTCAAGGACCCAAAAGGGTACCGGTGGGCTTTTGGTATAGCTGCTTTGGAGATGGAGGAAATTAAACAGTTGTCCACCTTGCCTGGTCTCTCGGAGGACCCTTCTGTTGTGGGGTTGCTGAAGGTTGAGGAACAACAGGTGCCGATTGCTACCGCAACTGTGCACAGGCGGCAATATCGCGCCAACCGAGACTCCCTGATTCCCATCCATAAGCTGATTCGTCGACTGGAGAGCCAGGGAGTGATCAGGAAGACTCGCTCACCCTTTAACAGTCCCATATGGCCAGTGCGAAAGTCTAATGGGGAGTGGAGACTGACAGTGGACTATCGTGGCCTGAACGAAGTTACACCGCCGCTGAGTGCTGCCGTGCCAGACATGCTAGAACTTCAATATGAACTGGAGTCAAAGGCAGCCAAGTGGTATGCCACAATTGATATTGCTAATGCATTTTTCTCCATCCCTTTGGCAGCAGAGTGCAGACCCCAGTTTGCTTTTACCTGGAGGGGTGTTCAGTACACCTGGAACCGACTGCCCCAGGGGTGGAAGCACAGCCCCACCATTTGCCATGGACTGATCCAGACAGCACTGGAACAGGGTGAAGCTCCAGAACATCTGCAGTACATTGATGACATCATTGTGTGGGGCAACACAGCAGAAGACGTTTTTGAGAAGGGGAAGAAAATAGTCCAAATCCTTCTGAAGGCTGGTTTTGCCATAAAACAGAGTAAGGTCAAGGGACCTGCACAGGAGATCCAGTTTTTAGGAATAAATTGGCAAGATGGACGTCGCCAGATCCCAATGGATGTGATCAACAACATAACAGCTATGTCCCCACCAACTAGCAAAAAGGAAACACAAGCTTTCTTAGGCGTTGTGGGGTTTTGGAGAATGCATATTCCAAATTACAGCCAGATCTTAAGCCCTCTCTATCAAGTGACCCGGAAGAAGAACGAATTCAAATGGGGCCCTGAGCAACAACAAGCCTTTGAACAAATTAAACGTGAGATAGTTCATGCAGTAGCCCTTGGGCCAGTCCGGGCAGAGCAGCATATTAAAAATGTGCTTTACACTGCAGCCGGGGAGAATGGCCCTGCCTGGAGCCTCTGGCAGAAAGCACCAGGGGAGACTCGAGGTCGACCCCTAGGGTATTGGAGTTCAAAGGTTCAAAGGGAGGGTCCCCTCTACACATCATGCAACTGATGCTACATGGAGTAAGTGGGTTGCATTGATCACACAACGGGCTCGAATAGGAAACCCCAGTCGCCCAGGAATCTTGGAAGTGATCATGGACTGGCCAGAAGGAAAAAACATTAGAATATCACCAGAGGAGGAGGTGACACGTGCTGAAGAGGCCCCACTGTATAATAAATTGCCAGAAAATGAAAAGCAATATGCCCTGTTCACTGATGGGTCCTGTCGTCTCGTGGGAAAGCATCGGAGGTGGAAAGCTGCTGTATGGAGTCCTATACGACAAGTCGCAGAAACTGCTGAAGGAGAAGGGGAGTCGAGTCAGTTTGCAGAGGTGAAAGCCATCCAGCTGGCTTTAGATATTGCTGAAAGAGAAAAGTGGCCAGTCCTTTATCTCTATACTGAGTCATGGATGGTGGCAAATGCCCTGTGGGGGTGGCTGCAGCAATGGAAGCAGAGCAACTGGCAGCGCAGAGGCACACCCATCTGGGCTGCCGCATTGTGGCAAGATATTGCTGCCCGGGTAGAGAACCTGGTTGTAAAAGTTCGTCATGTAGATGCTCATGTACCTAAGAGTCGGGCCACTGAAGAACATCAAAACAACCAGCAAGTAGATCAGGCTGCTAAGATTGAAGTGGCTCAGGTGGATCTGCAATGGCAACATAAGGGTGAATTATTTATAGCTCGGTGGGCCCATGACACGTCAGGCCATCAAGGAAGGGATGCAACGTATAAATGGGCTCGTGATCGAGGGGTGGACTTAACTATGGACAGTATTGCACAGGTTATTCATGAGTGTGAAACATGCGCTGCAATCAAGCAAGCCAAGCAGTTCAAGCCCCTTGGGTATAGTGAACGATGGCTGAAAAATAAATATGGGGAGGCCTGGCAGATTGATTACATCACACTCCCACAGACCCGCCAAGGCAAGCGCTATGTGCTCACCATGGTGGAAGCAACCACCGGATGGCTGGAAACATATCCCGTGCCCCATGCCACCGCCCGGAACACCATCCTGGGCCTTGAAAAGCAGGTCCTGTGGCAACATGGCACCCCAGAAGGAATCGAGTCAGACAACGGGACTCATTTCCGAAACAACCTCATAGACACCTGGGCCAAAGAGAATGGCATTGAGTGGGTGTATCACATCCCTTACCATGCACCAGCCTCCGGGAAAATTGAGCGATACAATGGATTGTTAAAGACTACCCTGAGAGCAATGGGTGGTGGGACATTTAAACATTGGGATACGCATTTAGCAAAAGCCACCTGGTTAGTCAACACCAGGGGATCTGCCAATCGAGCTGGCCCTGCCCAATCAAAACTTTTACGTACTGTAGAAGGAGATAAAGTTCCTGTAGTGCACATGAAAAATATGCTGGGGAAGACAGTCTGGGTTGCTTCCCCCTCTGGCAAAGGCAAACCCATTCGTGGGATTGCTTTTGCTCAAGGACCTGGGTGCACTTGGTGGGTGATGCGAAAGGATGGGGAAGCCCAATGTGTACCTCAAGGGAATTTGATTTTGGGTGAAAATAGCCAATGAACTGAATGGTATGATGTTAATTGCTTTATAATACTGTATGTTATCTCTTAACTGTATGTTATCTCTTAACTGCATGTTAATATAATAATATAGTATGCTAATGTTAAGTAAATAATACTGTATGTTATGGTTGCTATATGCCACATCAATGGTATTACAGTAAGAATTGCCCAGATTAATGAAAATGAACTTTGATGAAACCATGTTGGAATGAGAACTGACTTCAGCATGCAACAGTCCAACGCTGCACACCACCTCTCCTGCTCTGAAAGACTGTGATGACAGATGGAACCCAAAGTCATGGGCTAAATGAACTCAATGGACATTTTAGAGGGATGGGTCATAGACGAAGGGAATGATATCTGTGTGTATATCAAGATAGGGAAAGTGGTGGTGATTAATTGGAACACATTGGAAAGGGGAGGGCCTGTGCATGACGTAGATGGTATAGAATAAGGGGTGGATACTGTCCTGGTTTCGGCTGGGATAGAGTTAATTTTCTTCCTAGCAGCAGGCATAGTGCTGTGTTTTGGATTTAGTAGGAGAAGAATGTTGATAACATGCTGATGTTTTTAGTTGTTGCTGAGTACTGCTTATGCTAGTCAAGGACTTTTTCAGCTTCCCATGCTCTGCCAGGCGCACAAGAAACTGGGAGGGGGCACAGCCAGAATAGTTGATCCAAACTGACCAAAGGGCTATTCCATACCATATGACGTCATGCTCAGTATATAAACTGGGGGGGGGGTGGCCAGGGGGCAGCGATCGCTGCTCAGGAACTGGCTGGGTATCGGTTGGCGGGTGGTGAGCAATTGCATTGTGCATCACTTGCTTCGTGTATCATTATTATTATTATCATTATTATACTGTTACTATTAGCATTACTATTTTACTTTATTTCAATTATTAAACTGTTCTTATCTCAACCCAGGAGTGTTTCTCACTCTTACTCCTCCAATTCTCTCCCCCATCCCATCGGGGTAGGGGGAGTGAGCGAGCGGCTGCGTGGTGCTTAGTTGCTGGCTGGGGCTAAACCACGACAGTATGGTAAGTGAGGTGTTACATAACACAACTCTGAGAACAAATGCAAAAACTCTGAGAGCAAGCAAATCAACATTGTGACCAGCAATTACTAAACTAATGTAACAAATGCTTATAACAAATTTGTTTCAACACACTCTGGTCAGATTTGTCGTTATCTCAACCCTTCAACCCCGCATTGGGTACCAGAAAGGACTGTCATGGTTTAACCTGCCAGGCAGCTAAACACCCCACAGCCACTTGCTCACCCTCCCCGCCTCCAGTGGGATGGGGGAGAGAATCGGGAAAAAAAAAGTAAAACCTCTGAGTTGAGATAAAGGAAGTTTAATAGGACAGCAGAGGAAGAGAAAATAATAATAACAACAACCATAAAAGACTATACAGAACAAGTGATGCATAATGAAATTGCTCACCACCCGCTGACCGATGCCTAGCCAGTCCCTGAGCAGCAATCACTGCCCCCTGGCCAACCCCCCCCCCCCCCCCCCCCCCCCCCCCCCCCGTTTCTGTACTGAGCATGATGTCATATGGTATGGAATAGCCCTTTGGGCAGTTTGGATCAACTATTCTGGCTGTGCCCCCTCCCAGCTTCTTGTGTACCTGGGAAGCTGAGAAGTCCTTGACTAGCATAAGCAGTACTTAGCAACAACTAAACCATCAGTGTGTTACCAGCATTATTCTCATACTAAATCCAAACCACAGCACTATGCCTGCTACTAGGAAGAAAATTAACTCTGTCCCAGCCAAAACCATGATAGTCAATGATCTCCAGCTGGACATTGAGCCATTGACCATGACCCTCTGGATGTGACCATCCAACCAATTCCTCATCCACTGACCACTCCTCCCATCAAACCCATATCTCTCCAGTTTAGAGAGAAGGATGTTGTGGGGGACCGTGTCAAAGGCCTTACAGAAGTCCAGATGAATGACATCCGTAGCTCTTCCCTTGTCCACTGATGTAGTCACTCCATCATAGAAAGCCACTAGGTTGGTCAGGCAGGACTTGCCCTTGGTGAAGCCGTGCTGGCTGTCTCGAATCACCTCCCTGTCCTCCATGTGCCTTAGCATAGCTTCTAGGGGGATCTGTTCCAATGTCTTCCCAGGCACAGAGGTGAGGCTGACAGGTCGGTAGTTCCCAGGGTCCTCCTTTCTCCCCTTTCTAAAAATAGGTGCAATGTTTCCCTTTTTCCAGTCCCCAGGGACTTCACCTGACTGCCATGACTTTTCAAATATCATGGAGAGTGGCTTGGCAACTGCATCAGCCAATTCCCTCAGGACTCTGGGATGCATCTTGTCTGGTCCCATAGACTTATGTATGTTCAGGTTCCTCAGGTGGTCACCAACCTGATCTTCTCTTACTGTGGGAGGGACTTTGCTCCCCCAGTCCCTGCCTCGAGGTCCTTCCAGTCGAGAGGTGTGGGAAGAGAGGTTGCCATTGAAGACCGAGGCAAAAAAGTTGTTGAGGACCTCAGCCTTCTCCTCATCCGTTGGTACCAGTTTGCCAGTCGTGTTCATCAGTGGGGGTACACTTTCTTTGACCTTCCTTTTCTGGCTGACATGCCTGTAGAAGCCCTTTGCGTCTCTTGCCACGTTCAGCTCCAGCTGCACCTTGGCCTTCCTGACCCTACCCCTACACAACTGGGCAATGTCCCTATACTCTTCCCAGGATACCTGTCCCTGCTTCCACTGCCTGTGCAGTTCCCTCTTGCCCTTTAGTTTGACCAGCAGGCCTCGACCCATCCATGCCGGTCTCTTGCCGTCCTTTCCTGATTTCTTACACGTGGGGATCGAGAGCTCTTGCGCTCTATGGAAAGTGTCCTTAAAGATCTGCCAGCTCTGCTCTGCTCCCTCGTCCCTGAGGGCAGTTTCCCAGGGGGTCCTTCTGACTAACTCCTTGAACAGCTGGCAGGTTGCTTTCCTAAAATTCAGGGTCCTGACTTTACTCTTTGCCTGTCCCATATTCCTCAGGACTGCGAACTGCACCAGTGCATGATCACCGCAGCCCAGGCTGCCTCCAATCTTGACGTCACCGATTAGCTCGCTTGCATTGGTGACCATCAGGTCCAATATCACATCCCCTCTGGTAGGGCTGTCTGTTACCTGGCTTAAGAAGCTATCCTCAGTGCACTCCAGGAGTCTCCTGGATTGCCTGCAGCTCGCTGTGCTACTTTTCCAGCAGATGTTGGAGTGGTTGAAGTCCCCCAGCAGGATGAGAGCCTGTGAGCACAATGCCTCCTGTACCTGGAGGAAGAAGGTTTCATCAGTAGGCTCCCCTTGATCGGGCAGCCTGTAGTAGACACCAACCACCAGGTTCCCTTTGTTGCCTCTGTCTCTAATTCTTACCCATAAGCTTTCAACCTGCTCGTGGCTAGTCTTCATGGAAAGCTCTTCACACCATATCGATTTCTTTACATAGAGGGCAACCCCTCCGCCCCTCCTTCCTCGCCTGTCCCTTCTGAACAGCCTGTAGCCATCGATAGCCACACTCCACTCATGGGATTCGTCCCACCAAGTTTCAGTAATGGGCAACTAGGTTGTAGCTTTCTAGCAGCATGGTGGCTTCCAGCTCCTCCTGCTTGTTGCCCATGCTGCATGCATTGGTGTAGAGGCACTTCAGCTGGGCTGTTGGCCATATCACCTTCTTAGAGGAACACCCCTTAATTTCTTTGAGGTATTTCACCGGTGTTTCCCTGCTGCCTCCTATTACCTCAGGAGCCCCTGGCTCCTCTCTGTAAGACGTCAGGTGTGCTCCAGTGTACCCAGCACGTCTCAGAGCAACAGGCTGAAGGCCCTCGCCAGCAGCCCATCCCTCTAACCTTGGCGTGTCATCCCACAGCTTGTCACAGGCAAGCCTGATATTATCCCCCTCCCCCTTCAAGTCTAGTTTAAAGCTTTGTCAATGAGCCCCGCTAGCTTGTGAGCAAAGACCCTCTTCCCCCTTTGAGAAAGGTGAATCCCATCCGATGCCAGCAGGCCTGGTGCCATGTAGACCATCCCATTATCAAAAACCCCAAAATTCTGGCAGTGACACCAGCCACAGAGCCATGTATTAATAGACTGGGTCCATCTGTTTCTTCCAATGTCACTGCCCACAACTGGAAGGAGAGAGGAAAAAAATTACCTGTGCTCCAGATTCCCTTACCAACTGTCCCAAGGCCCTGAAGTCTCTTCTGATAGCCCTTGGACTACACATTGCAGCTTCGCCACCCACATGGAAGAGCAATAATGGGTAATAGTCCAAGGGCCATACCAGGCTGTGAAGTTTCCTAGTGATGTCCTTAACCTGGGCCCCAGGGAGGCAGCAGACTTCCCTAAGAGGACAGTCTGTCTGAAGGTAACCTTCTCAGTACTATTAGTTTGACTGGCGTATCTAATGCAGTATGATATAGAAACCATCAAAAGCAATATACAATGTTAGATGTAACTGTCAGCTGACTCAGTGCAGCTATTTTAAACTCAAGTTCCAAGTTACAAATTTAAATATGCCAGAAAACCACCGTAAATAATACTTAATTATGATAAATGCTATTATGATGCTACAAAGCAATGTTTGATGAGATGGATGCCAGAGGGCACAAGTTCCAAACTGGACAGAGTTGGGTACTGCTGTAAGGCCTTTCTGAGTATCTCTTTGATGGCTGCTAGGCTATTTTGATCATAAGTGGGAAGCTCTTTCTTTGTTGGAAACCCAAAAGCAGCTGGTATTGTACCTCTCCTATCCTTAGTTGGAAATGAAACTCAGTGTGGTTCTTCCAGTGGTGAACAGCTTTGATTAATGTTGCTTCTTTGCCAAAGAGGTTGAACTGATTCCTACTTTCAAACCCTAAGCAGGTATAATGAAGCTATTTTAACTGCTTATTGTTAATTTATACTGCAAAAGGTCTTAGTGACAAAGGACTTAGGGATTCACATTATGAATCCAGAGATGGGACTGTGCTCAAAATTTTGGGTTGGTGGGTTTTTTTGAGATCAAGATGCTCAAGAATCTTGTTGAAGGTTGTCCGCAGATGTAAATGGATAACAGACCATTCTGTTTGGGAAATCCAAAATGTACCACAATGAATGTGTGGTATGTAAGTTGTATTTCACATAATGAAACCACGTTTCATTTCACATAATGAAACCACAGTGGTTACATAAGTTGGCATGCCTCAGCCATGCTAGTTAAATAGGCCTTCCATTTTAAGGCTGAATGGACCTGGATTTTATACTTCAGTAGTGCCTACATACCCAAGTGGTGCACTTAGAGCCAGTTATACAAGTTTATAACAAAAAGATGGTTCATGCACCACAGACCTAATAACTCAATACAAAATATGAGACATCAGGTAGATACAGGTACATGAGAATAAAAAGATAAAAGAGGCAAAACTTGTCAGCATTAAAAAGTTTTTTACCCACACCTTTTCCCCACCTCTTGCCAAGTTTTAGAAATTCCATCCTGATTATGCAATAAATGCAAAATCTACTTCATATTTTTCCAGGCAAGTAAACTATCAGGCAGCATGCTTGTAAGTAAACAATCTCTATTTCAGGATTTGCAGAGGAGAATAAAATTATCCTCAGATTATGTCTGAACTAACTGCCATAAATCATCTTGTTAAAAAGAATTTTGTTGCTGAGGGGTGCACACTTAGATTCGCCTAAGCAACTTTTCAGAAGAAGATATTAATATCAGCTCTCTTGTTCTTGTAAAAGTTGAACTAATAGAAACATAACAAAGAGTCAAATTGATCCTTGGTGATTACTTTTTCATTTTTTTCATAATGTCAGTCTTTGCAAGAATTGTTTATTACTATCTGTGAAGCCTTGAGAGTCTGAATAACTCTGAAGATGACTGAATAAATACATGGTGCCCAGTTTAAAAAGCAAACTACAGAGTAATTTCTTTTGACAATGATTAATAGACATTGTACTCAAAACTATAATATATAGTATGGATATATTCACGTTGTTGATAATGTTGATGAATGTTTCATACTTATCAAAAGATCAAGGTTTCAGAATGAAAAATGTATTCAGTGAATATATTTTTATGAAGACTACAATAATTTAATTTCTCAGAATAAACATTGAATAGTCAAATATATAACTGCATGAGCAGCAAAGAGAGTGCTGCATATCATTAGGTGAGAGAGTTGCTCCATAGGCATTGCTACAGCCTAGCAGATCAGGATTGTCTCTGAATAGATAGACTGAGCATGACCGTGTGTCCATATGTATGTAGGCATCGAAAAGCTCCCTAAGGACTCTCTATTAGGTACAAAAGACAGGTGCAGGGGAGACAGTCATTCAGTTCCTCTGACACCTCTTTTTTTTAAATCATCAGATCCTATGAATTCATTAAGGTTTAAAAAAAAACTCTGTAGACTAGAAATGAAATATTATCTAGTTATATTCCATTTTTCTTGCTGTCACTGTGTTCAAAGACCTGCTTGAAAAAAGCTAGATCCCCAGTATTCATGTTTCATCTACTGACTTCTCAGATCTTCATAAACCTCTCTAGAGAAAAAGCATTATGATGCTCGCCTGATTTCTAATAAACTCCCAATTTCCTGTTGGAAAGAATTTATCAGTAGAAGTAGAAGCTTTTAAACTCCTGGACTTCGCAAATATACTCCTGTTGTTGCTTTGCCTGACAATTTTTTTAAACTGAACTATGAAGCAACAAAATAGGCCGAGGTAAACTCAACACCAATTAAAATAATATTGCATTGATGTATGTTTGCAAGTAGTTGTTTAAATCTATTGTATGAAGGTTACAGAGTTTGTAACAAATAGCGTGCTGAGTGCTTATGAAGTTAGAAAGGCATTCCCTATGGCTGCATAATTTCTTTCAAGCCTCTTGAAGAATGGTACACATCTCCAGTTTAATATAAACAAGAGCCCTTCAACAGCAACATATAAAATACCTAGCGCTCTATTTGTTGAAATAACGGATAAAGTGAATCCAAATGTTTTGGCAAAGATTTCTAGGTTCACAGACAGAAACGTGTTTCCCCATAAAATTAGTCATCTGCAACTATTACACCAAATAAAACGTAAAAGAAATAGATTAACTGTTCAAAACATAAGACTTTTCTGCTGAGTACTCAACAGGTATAAGATATAATTATAATAGTCAAAGAGTTTTGAATTTCCTTTTTCTATCTGGCTTTGCTTTTGGAAGCTTCCAGGCAAATATACTGACTTCAGCTCTACCATCCTGACTTTGCACCTAGGTGTCTTGATGACTGGTATATTTAAAAGAGAACTCTGGAGTAGCAATTGAAACCCTTAGTCACTGTTGCAGGTGAGCTTGTCACAAACCTGAATTGGCTGTGCCCTCAGACTCTTTGAAGTTCATTCCCCCCCAAAAAACCCCAAAAACAATAACAACAAAAAAAATCCAAAACAAGAACAATTCTGAGATATGCATAGCTCAGTGCGTAGTCCCTAAAATTAAATGCTGCTAATGTGTGCTTCAAAATAGAAGATGATAATGTTCCCTGCATAAGCAAAAATAATTCTTGATGTACCTGCATGGAATTATATCTTGGGATAAATTTGACCCACTGATTTCAAATGTTTATTATACATTTGACTTGTTGCTGAGTTTTTTCATCACTGAAAACTGCAGATGGCCTTAGTGACCAAACTAGATCATGCTAAAAGGTGATATTTAAACTCTGACAATTCCCATCCAAATTGCTTGCCTGTCTATATAGGTACAAAAACCTGAGTTTTAAGACTGGATATTCAGGACTGATAAAAAGACTTTATGCAAACATTGATAAAAAGAAATATTTGGCTTTAACTATTTTTTACAATATTTTGTTCATTAGCAATTGTTTCTCAAACTTTGTTTCTAAAAGTCTCATTAAGTTATAAATTATTATGTTTACATTTCAGACAAATGGTTATGACAGTTCTGAAGTGACCCTTTTAAGGAGATTCTCAATGAAGTTTTTATTTTTGCCATAACAATAGCATAGATGTGGCTGTTAGTCTCAATCAGGAAAAGAGCAGAACTCCCACAAGTGATTAAATATATCCCAAACACTCTGTGTATACAGGTAGCTAAAGAAAAATATTCAGACAAAAGCCACTAAAACAAATATTCACAGAGTACAGAGACCACAGATAATGAGGAATTGACCCAAGAAGTACCCTTGAAAATGCTAAATTGAAGGGGAGCAGGAGGGAAGCTTAAGTTATTTTGAATTTTCTTAAGTAATGCTATTCTAGAGGAAATGTTTCAAGCTATCAGCGTTTCTGTATTTTCATTCAGATCTATGCTGTGGCCTCCAAAAACTCTCTTTGCCTTATGCAAGAACCTACACAACCATAATCCTCAGCCTCTGAGGTCTTTGAGTCTGTGGTTGGCATCAAGTAGCTCACTCTATTTACTTTTCTGCCTTTAAAAATCTCTGCATTTTTTACAGATTAAAAATATTATATCCAGGCCTAGGTGCTGCAAAATGTAACTGTAAAGTGTTGTTAAGTAGGATTGAAAATCTGGTAAAAACCAACCTCCAGCTGATGAAGCATTGCTTCATGGAAATCACCTTATGTCCATCTAGCTCTAATTATCTCGTCGTCCTTTTGTTCTTCATTACATTCTACATAAGAAAATAGTTCCACAAGAAGCTAAGAGCATATGGCATGCTAACACCTGAAATTTGTTGTAGATTTAATGTATCTTCATTAAATGTGTAGACATCTTACTGTAAAACTGTGATTAAATACATCATTTCACTTCTTGTGTCAACACAGTAATAGCTCAACTACATGCTTTCTGGACCCAAATACATTGTTTCCACAGAGCTTATAAGTTTCCTCACCTCTCGCAGATCAAGTGTGTTTTCCCTGATCTAGACCCACCCCAGTGGGGTGCAGTGTTTGTTCCCTTCAATGTAAAAAAGAACACTGCTATCTCACTGTAGAAATTACAGTAGGATCTGTTGAGACAGCTGTGAAAGTCATAAAAATAAAAGTGCAATACTTAGAACAGTAGTCCTGCTTAGCCTAGTGTCATGTTTTCAACATTGCCCAACAGCAGGCAGTTCGGGAAGATTATAGGAAAACTGTGATCATGTACTGATACTTCTCCAGGCTACCGTTTCCATGTCTAGCATTTCTTGGTTTAGAGAGTGTCATGGTTTAGCCCAGGCCAGTAGCTAAGCACCACGCAGCCGCTCGCTCACTCCCCCTGCCCTGATGGGATGGGGGAGAGAATCGGAGGAGTAAGAGTGAGAAACACTCCTGGGTTGAGATAAGAACATTTTAATAATTGAAATAAAGTAAAATAGTAATGATAATAATAACATAATAATAATAATATACAAAGCAAGTGATGCACAATGCAATTGCTCACCACCCACCAACCGATACCCAGACAGTTCCCGAGCAGCAATCGCTGCTCCCCGGCCAACCCCCCCCAGTTTATATACTGAGCATGACATCATATGGTATGGAATAGCCCTCTGGGCAGTTGGGATCAACTATTCTGGCTGTGCCCCCTCCCAGTTTCTTGTGCACCTGGCAGAGCCTGGGAAGCTGAAAAGTCCTTGACTAGCATAAGCAGTACTGAGCAACAACTAAACCATCAGCGTGTTATCAGCATTCTTCTCATCCTAAATCCAAACCACAGCACTGTGCCCGCTACTAGGAAGAAAATTAACTCTATCCCAGCCAAAACCAGGACAGAGAGTTTCTGTCAAAAATGTGCTGGTGCCCTGATTCTTGGAAGGTAATCTGTGGCTTTTCATGACAGGTGACACTGAATTGTATATCAACCTTATTGGACTCATGTATCTACTTCTTGACCTCCGCCTCAGTTCATAAGATGACAGGGGTGTTCAGATCAAATCCATGTAGATTACCTTACTAGGTTCAATGATATAATTCAGAGAATATGGAAAGGTCCCATGCCATAAGCATCCTACCTGGTTTTGGGCTGGTTTAGGAGATGAGTCACTTTCTTTTGAGGGTTCCCACTCATGGCAATGTGACTGCACTCATTGTAGAGGACTTAATTTCCTTAAAGATTTTCACTGTCTATGAGTAAACCAGGTAGTCGCAGTCAGGCCCATTTCTTCTTTAAATGCCATGTGCTTCAAAGGGATTGTGCAGCTCTTCATTTTTGCCATCAGCTGCTTTGGTGAGAGACTTTCCTTTTATACAGGTGATATGGAGGAAAAAACATAGCAAGAACAAGGGCAGCACATGAATATATAATGTGCAAGTGATGGCTGTTGCACCTTTGCGTACTGGAGGGGAAGGGATAGAAACAGTGAGTTTCTACACTGCAGTAAGATTCCAGGGGCCTTATTACTGTTCCTGATATTCTTGTTGCATAGGGAGATGCTAGGATCCTGCCTGTGATGCCTGTTTTGGAGGTGCTAGTGTGCATGTGTATGTTAAATGATCATTGAATGGCCCTATATGCACTCTTTCTCTGACAGCCAGATCTCAGGAGCAATTCACACTCATGTACAATGCTGTATCTCAATGCTATATAGTACAGTTCTGTGAATTCTGGGCAAAATATAAATGTCCATACACTAGCATTTAAACCCATTAGGTGATACACGTGCACTATGATCACAGGAGATGACTAAGAGATTAACAGATAACCTGACTTTGGTAGCCAGCAAAAGAGAGTGGACTACTAGTGTGACAGCTGTTTTACGATGCTGCATCCACAGCAATTGCATTAGAATGAATTCAGATCATATCTCAGGAAACCTACTTTCAAAGAAGGATAATCTATGATAAAATGACATGTTATTTACACGAGAGGAAAAGTAAAGAACATATTCACGGCAGTTTAACATGATGTAATTCCAGTTAATCCACAGCAAATGTTGCATATAAAGAAATCCTGACTTCCTTTCACTGTGAGATTTCATATTCCTTGGCCTATCACAATAAACTACTCAAATTCAGCAGGAATAATCTGCAATTGATTAATTCAGTCTACATTTTGAACTGTTAAATTTACTTCTGTAGTAGACTTACTTGGATTTTGGAATTCTGTGCTGGATTTGTCTTTGATTTGCAGAAGGAGCAAAGAGAGCATCACAGCACTCAAGGAAGGAGAGGTGAGTACTGCTTGAGAAAGGCTAGCTAAAACCCTAAAGACTCTGTCTTTTCAGAAGTGCCCTCTTTTTCAGCTGTGCCTCCTTCCACTCTCTTTTTGTTTGCTGTGCACCTCTGCATAGGGAAGAGATACACGTTACTGAGACAACCCAAAGTGATAGACCACACCTGAACCCTTGCCTGCACTTGTGACACAGCAGTACAGCTGGCCTTATGTCTCTTTCTGCACATTGGCAGGGATTCCCAGGTTCACCACACCACAATACCTGGCATCCGCTTTGTGCCACAGGAAAGAAAAATTTCTGCATTTTAGTAGGTGGAAGGACTGATTCCCAGAGGAGCTCATTATAAGCTTAGGATTCAGGTGTAAATATAGGGTTCTGCTAAATTTTCTCATTTTAAGAGTTACTAAAACTTGTATTTTCTGTTGGGAATGAGCTGAAGCAGCTCCTTTCTGTGCAAAGACACAAATAAAGCCTAAACTTTATTCCCAGTTCTTCTTTCTTTCTCCACTTCCTTTGCATGCTTGGGTGCTGCTGAAGTTTGATAATAATCAAGAAAAATGTTAATTCTGCTCCTAGTTGTCTTTTTTCTTTTCTTTTGACTGAAAGGTCTCCCAATACCTCAACAGTCTGAGAACAGCAAATGCAAATGAGATTTGACAAAAATAAAAAGAAAGGATACCAAAACTGTCAGTGACAGAGAGTTTCAATTTCTGAACTTAAAAGTACATGATTTATACGTTTCTCATATAAAAAGTATAAACCATAGAATCATAGAATGCTTTGGGTTGGAAGGGACCTTTAGAGATCATCTAGCCCAACCCCACTGCAGTGAGCAGGGACAGCTTTAACCAGATCAGGTTGCTCAGAGCCCCATCCAACCTGGCGTTGAATGTTGCCAGGGATGGGGCTTCCACTACCTCTCTGGGCAACCCTTTCCAGTGTTTCACCACCCTCATTGTAAAAAATTCCTTCCTTATATCCAGTCTAAATCTATTCTTCTTTAGTTTAAATCCATTATTCCTTGTCCTGTCACAACAGGCCTTGCTAAAAAGATTCTCCCCATCTTTCCTGTAGGCCCCCTTTAAGTACTGGAAGGTCGCAATAAGGTCTGCTCGCAGCCTTCTCTTCTCCAGGCTGAACAACCCCAACTCTCTCAGCCTGGCATCATAGGAGAGGTGCTCCAGCCCTCGGATCATTTTGGTGGCCCTCCTCTGGACCCGCTCCAGCAGGTCCATGTCCTTCTTGTGCTGAGGGCTCCAGAGCTGGATGCAGTACTCCAGGTGGGGTCTCACCAGAGCAGAGCAGAGAGGCAGAATCACCTCCCTCGACCTGCTGGCCACGCTTCTTTTGATGCAGCCCAGGATACGGTTGGCTTTCTGGGCTGCAAGCGCACATTGCCGGCTCATGTCCAGCTTTTCATCCACCAGTACCCCCAAGTCCTTCTCCGCAAGGCTGCTCTCAATCTCTTCATCCCCCAGCCTGTACTGATATTGGGGGTTGCCCCGTCCCAGGTGCAGGACCTTGCCCTTGGCCTTGTTGAACCTCATGAGGTTCACAGAGGCCCACCTCTCCAGCTTGTCCAGGTCCCTTTGGATGACATCTCGTCCTCCTGGTGTGTCAACCCCACCACTCAGCTTGGTGTCATCTGCAAACTTGCTGAGGGTGCACTCGATCCCACTGTCTATGTCATTGATGAAGATGTTAAACAGCACCGGTCCCAGTATGGACCCCTGAGTGACTCGACTTGTCACCGGTCTCCATGTGGACATCGAGCCATTGACCATGACCCTCTGGATGCGACCATCCAGCCAATTCCTTATCCACCGAACAGTCCACCCATCAAACCCATATCTCCCCAATTTAGAGAGAAGGATGTTGTGGGGGACTGTGTTTCAGCAGAATAAAATAGGAACAACTGCCTTTACAATACAATATACTACACCAAATTCATCCATAGGTGATCGCTTCTGGCTTCACCTGTCAAATTTAATCCAATTCTTTTATAGGACCTGTTCAGAAAATTCTTACAGAGGTTATCACTGAATCAGCTAACAACTTGGTAGTCTAGCTGAAGGTTTTAGCACTACTTCCAGAGGAAAATATTACTCATTTAAAATAAAATTTTAAAGAAATGGAAATATACTTTTAATTTATTTTGCAAATATTGAATGCACAGCCACAGTTTGCTTTGAACTATATTTTATTTTAGACCCATAGCTTGTAAATGAACATTGAACTTCCAAACCAGACCTTTTGCTGTCTATTCATTATTTCTGCTGTACAGTACTTCTCAGTTCCTGTCTGTGCAATTTCCTTTTATTAATGTACAAACAAAACATGATGAATTAAACATGGTATTGCATGTACTTTTTGGCAAGCATCAAAGATGAGGTAAATGAAAATGGTTATTATTTCCAGCTGTATAGTGCTAGCACATAGTGACATTTAAATAATAAGAGAGAAAGTAAAATAGGTGTTTTGCTTTTAACAATACTGCCCTCTAAGCATCCCAACTCACTAATTTCTACTAATTATTTCAGATTATACCATTGTCACACAAAGATGTGTCTCAGGCTATTTAAATAATTTCTGATATGTAAAAAAACCTGGAAAACTCTGTAATAACTAGATATTTTATTATAGCTAGATACTAGAACCTAGACAAGTCACTGTATAGATCTCTAAGACATAAAGAATCACTTCTAGAAAAAAAAAATCTTTCTTCCTCTTTGTTAAAGAACAGATTAATCATGAGAAAGTAATTCATTTTATTTATTATTCTGAAATCTGCAATAAACATATAAGATTTTTTGTAAATTGCTAGTTAGTAAAAGAGAGTTCTCAAGGTTTCCCACACATTCCTCCGCTTAACCTTTAGTTCAAGATCATTTCCAGTAAGAAACCATTGTTTCTATCCTGATCTATTATCTGGCAACCACCTTGTCCTGGTTTCAGCTGGGATAGAGTTAATTTTCTTCCTAGCAGCTGGCATAGTGCTGTGTTTTGGATTTAGGATGAGAAGAATGTTGATAACACACTGATGGTTTAGTTGTTGCTAAGCAGTGCTTATGCTAGTCAAGGACTTTTCAGCTTCCCATGCTCTGCCAGGTGCACAAGAAACTGGGAGGGGGCACAGCCAGAATAGTTGATCCAAACTGCCCAAAGGGCTATTCCATACCATATGGCATCATGCTCAGTATAGAAACTGGGGGGGGTTGGCCGGGGAGCAGCGATCATGAGATTGTACTCAGCACTGCCGTCATTCCCGTACTTCAGGAGCTTCGGGAGCCTTTCTCGGAAACTATTAATAACTACACTTTTTACCTCTTCTCCTCAGAGAATGGATCTATTGGGGAGACAGAAGGGGACACTTTCCCTTGCTCCTTCACCTTCCCTTTCTCCTTCAGGCTAGTTACAACAGCTCTTGAGAATTTTGAATATCCTTGGGATGTTCAAACCAGCATGTTCCTATTGCTATGTCTCCTGGATGCAGTTCAGATCTTGTTTAGGGTTAAACAACTATTTAAGAATATCATCCAGAGATCAACCCCCACGGGTTGAGTGAGCAAACAGCTGTGTGGTGTTTAGCTGCATACCGGGTTATACCACAACACTTCTGCAAGCTGCATTTTACCTTGTACATTTTTTCTCAAAAATTATAATTTTTATTGCTTAACTATGTAGATGGTAGCTGAACATAAAGTAGGGAATGGCACTGTTTCAGCTAAACTGTCCAGTGCTAGAATTGAAAGAGATGACTGGCTCTGCAGGGAGCGAGAAGCTGGTTTAATTCACTGTAGTTCTGTGGAATTAGCCAGCAAATAGAACTTTAAAGATCTATGGTTGGTTGCCATGTGTACACTAATTTTCCATTTGAAAAATAAACACAGCAAATACTTGGCTTCTTTGAAGTCGATAACCATTATGCATAATAATGGAGAGTACTGGATTGGGCCTGTCAGCCCCTTGTTTCAGTAAATTTGGGAAAACTGTAGGATATAGAATCATGGAATCATAGAATCATAGACTCGTTTAGGTTGGAAAAGACCTTTAAGATCATCCAGTCCAACCATTAACCTAACATTACCAAGTCCACCACTAAACCAATTAAGGGTAGAGTAGCAATTTCATGTTTCCTGGCTTGGTGGCTGGATTATTTATAATGAAAGTAAAAACTAGGTATCATTAAGGTTGGAAAAGTCATCTAAGATCATCAGTCCAACTGGCAGCCCAGCACCACCACACCCACTAAACCATGTCCCAGAGTGCCACGTCTACCCATTTTTTGAACTCTTCCAGGGATGGTGACTCCACCACCTCTCTGGGCAGCCTGTTCCAATGCTTGACTACCCTTTCCGTGAAGAAATTTTTCCTAATATCCAACCTAAACCTCCCCTGGCACAGCTTGAGCCCATTTCCTCTCGTCCTATCGCTAACTACTTGGGAGAAGAGACCAACACCCACCTCCCTACAACCTCAAAGATAAGGGTACGATTTTTTATCTGTGCTTTGCAGAGGCTCTGATCAGAACATGCAGTCCATGGAAATCGCAACAACTCACGGATTTTCATGTTAGGCACAATTGGTCCCAGGTTTGCACACCCTCCAGTGAACCCATACAAAGAGGACAGCACACAACTCTTCTTCAGTGCCTTCACAGTCATAATATTTTTCTCACCAGCACTCCAGTCTATCCTTTCAGTTCCATGCTTAGCACAGAAGTGCTGAAACAAAGGACTGAAGCTCAGCAATTAACTGTAAAATCTTAATTAAGACCTTATTTCATAAATAGCAAACTGTAGAGAATGTGGTTCTTTAAGAGTGTGAAAAATTCTCAGGTAACTGAGATGCATACCAATGTAAATGTAAGATGACATCAATATGAATGAAATCCCCCCTAAGATATTAAATTACATCTATTTTGTTTATGGTGTAGAAAAATCTGGCATTAAAGCAATCTTAGTTTTGAATCATGTGGAGTACCACTGCATTTCTCTTAGCTTATTTTGTAGAAAAAAACCTACCTAAGAGTTAAAAATGTGTGTGTTACTATACAGCAAAAAATCTAACTATTGAAGTTCATGAGATGGTAGAACCTGTTCTACTATTTCATTAACCCAACTCCCAAAGGGGATATTAATATCAAGAAAAATCAAATTGCTCATCTTGCATCCCAAAAAGTGAATCATATACAAAAAGCAAATACTTAAGGCTGGCATATATCTTCAGTGAGTCTTACTTCTGTAAACAATTTGGTCATGTAAACACAGTTTGAGAGTTCATGACCAGCAACCTATGTGGTCATCTAGTCCCTCTTCAAATATATCAACAGACCATAAATTTCATTCTTTTACCACTGTGCTGAATCTCACTAACTTGCTTTTAGTCAAAAGATGTCTTCTAAATATGTATCTGAAGTTACCCTGAGATCTGAGAATTAACCACATCCATCTGATGGAAATTTAAGTGACTGATCACAATTCATCATTAAAAATATGTCTTATTTCCTATTTAAATTTGTCTGGCCTCAGGTTCTTTGTGCTGAACCTTGTCATTCCTTTCTTAATAGTCTCATTTTATGACTGTATTTTCTCCATGTGAAAGTACTTAGGCACTGTAAGCAACTCAACTCGGTTTTCTTTTTGGTGTCATAAACACACTGAACTGTTTTAAGCCTCCCACTGAGAGGCCTTCCACTCATCCAGTCACACAGAGGCTAATTCCTATCTCCTATTAATTTCTTTCAGCATCCTTTTTCAAATGCAGGCACGAAAATTGGTTATGTGGTGGACTTGGTAATGTTAGGTTAATGGTTGGACTGGATGATCTTAAAGGTCTTTTCCAACCTAAACAATTCTATGATTCTATGATTCTAAAAGTATAAACAGCATTTCAGCATCAGCAATTTCTGTAGAAGTATCATATGCATGACTTGGAATATAGACACAGTTCTTGATGAATTAAATGGAACTTTAAAATATTCTTTAGAACTCAGAGAGTGGGACTAACACATTGAAAAGCAAAGGCCACCACTTTGAATTATTTTGACTTCATAGCTTTATTTTTCAGTCTTATAAAATGTATTACATTAAAATAATATCTGGTGATGGCAAATGAAACCATTAAAACTAGTAGAACTCTTAGGTATGCAGTTATTTTAACTTTGGTGAATTGTAAGAGATTACATTTAACTTTCGATGAGAAGCACTAGTGGAAAAGGTTGCACATCTTGTAGTGAACATGACTCGCTTTTGGATTCTATGTCCAAGCTGTGGAAGGTATCTTTGACAAATCTGCATATTTCACAATTCTTGTAAGTATTTGGGTAGGTGACAGTAGAGGTGATCCTTGGTCTTCCAAAGCTGATTCACTTTCAAAGCATATTCTCTTATGTGTTATTTTTATCCTTTTTGACAAATCCGTTTTCAAACACCATTGATCTAAGGTAGCTAACAAGGACTCTAAGTTCTACACTGAAATTGAAACAATAAAAAAAAATTAAAAGTACTTTGACTATCATCTAGTTATATATGGTACAAATGTGTGAACAGCTCTAACAAGATTCTTTTCATCATGATTCAGCACATCAGGTTTTCCAAAGTAAGCATATGCTTAAAAAAAGCTGAGCTGAAAAACAGAGGTTTATTCACATACTTATTGCTGGAAATGTCCAATGACTGATTTAGGAGCTGAAATCTATTTTAAGGATCATCTTTTTCACATGGCCTAATCCTGCTCTCTTACTTACCCAAGTGCTATTGATGTGAACCACCTCTCTGGTATCACTCACCAATGTGATATTAATAAGGACTGGTGGATTCATTCCTTCTACCAGATTTTTTTAGGCAAAAACATACTGTTCATGAGTGAATATTAAAGTTTATGCCTTGAATTTCATGTGACGAATTTAAAGGTCATACTTGTTAACTGTTGCAAATTTTTGCCTATGGAATTTTTGACATTATAAAATGAAATATAACCTTATAACACTCCAAAATTCCTTCAGCCAATGGATTTTGTTTCATATGATTTGGCATTTCACATCTTGAAAGCATGGCATTCCAAGCCCTATTCTTAAGGAAAAAAACCAGAAGTATATTGCAAAACTGGTTATGCAGACACCTGTAAAGACTAACCATAAATGAGTATGTTGTAACCAGGACTGAAGAGGACACGATATTTTTTTGTCATTATCATTTGGAAGAATAGGGAAAAATTAACTGACATTACAAAGGGAATAGACAATATATTGTATCTTGCAGCACATGTACGGCTTACTTGAGAAGAGGTAAACACCGTACTCTGGTATTCCTAGTTCATGATGAATAAGTAGTGTCTTGCCATTTTGATTTCTTTCTCTGAAGTCTCTTGACCTGATACTATGCTGCAGGGTTCCAGGAATCAAGTCTCATACAGCCCTAATGCTTGGGTAGACAAGTAGTGGTTTTCCATCAGTGGGCTGTAGGTATGTTTGCAAAAAACTTCTAATGTGTAAAAAAAAAGTCTGTTGACAGTACACTTAAATTTGCTACAGATCCTTATTTCCAGTCAAAAGATTTTATGGATGTGAAAACTGCAAGCATTTGAAACTACTGTAATAGATGTTTTATCTCAACGAGATGCCTGCTTCACTAAAACTGTACTTGTAAAGCTTCAGCTTTTTAATCCTTGAAAATTATGCTAGTGGAGAAAATATAGTTAAACATACAGGATACAGTTTGACTAGGAGGTGCCGCTGTCACTACTGTCAGGAGATTGTAGCCAGTCATGTCTGAAAATCTGGGACACATTCCTTCTACTCGCACCCTTGTATTTTGCATTCTGGCTAGTGTGCTAGTAATAATACAGTAATATCTTTTAGATGACATGTTAAATCAAAGTTTTCCAGAGATTAGTGATGACATGGTACATTTTGAAAAAGAGAAGGATAATAAATCTGGTGTCCTGACATATTTCTTCAGTAATCTTCATAACTTCCCCCATAAGACAAGGGCATGGTCTCTTTGGAAACAAACATTCATGCTCAAAGAGATGTCCTGCTCAAAAAGCTGCTAAAAGATTAACAGATATATAATGCTCTAGGACAAATTGCAATATGCCATTTTTGGAATGCCACAGCTTCACAGTTGCATTAAAGCATAATTTTATTTCTGTGCTCAGCCTACAGATTGCAGATGGCTCTATTTTCCACTGGTTTATTAAAACACTGGCAATTTGAGATATAATACTAAAGGCCACACATTATATACAAAATGTATAAACTATATATTTACATGAAATTAAAATGAGGGTTTGCATGGATTGAAGGTTGTGAGACTGTTTTGGGAATTTTAGCCAAAGAAAATTATTTCCTCTGTTACACAGTTACTACCTGTAGAAATGTTACTGCACTCACAAAAAAAAAAAAAAAACAAAGTTGAAACTGGAGTGCTTAAGTTCAGTAGATATATTGAAAATCTATTAGTAGCATTTGAATAGGACATTTTGCAGCTGAACACACACCTTAAAGAAAAAAAAGAGTTCTGTGAATATTGCCTGTTCTCAAATTGTCGTGGTTTAGCCCCAGCCAGCAACTAAGCACCACGCAGCCGCTCGCTCACTCCCCCTACCCCGATGGGATGGGGGAGAGAATCGGAGGAGTAAGAGTGAGAAACACTCCTGGGTTGAGATAAGAACAGTTTAATAATTGAAATAAAGTAAATTAGTAATGCTAATAGTAACAGTATAATAATGATAATAATAATAATGATACACGAAGCAAGTGATGCACAATGCAATTGCTCACCACCCGCTGACCGATACCCAGACAGTTCCCGAGCAGCGATCACTGCTCCCTGGCCAACCCCCCCCAGTTTCTATACTGAGCATGACGTCATATGGTATGGAATAGCCCTTTGGTCAGTTTGGATCAACTATTCTGGCTGTGCCCCCTCCCAGTTTCTTGTGCACCTGGCAGAGCATGGGAAGCTGAAAAAGTCCTTGACTAGCATAAGCAGTACTCAGCAACAACTAAAAACATCAGCATGTTATCAACATTCTTCTCCTACTAAATCCAAAACACAGCACTATGCCTGCTGCTAGGAAGAAAATTAACTCTATCCCAGCCGAAACCAGGACACAAATATAAAGGGCTTTTTTTTTTTCTTTGAAATCACATTGTCTTTTTCATCAAAACAACTTATTCCTAAACAGAGGAAGAAATATAGATTCTGATTTTCCTGAGTATTTCCAACCAGCATATTGACACTATTTTGGAATTACAGAGGTAAGTAATCATAGACATGTTTATACCATTTAAGAAAGAGATTTTCTAACAAAGTTTTCTAACAATTTAAAAATTCACATGATGCATTTTGGATCATTTGGGGTGCGTTAGGTAATTAACATTAGGTATGCTAATGTGCATTAGGTATGCAAATGCATTTTCCTGTTGTTACAGTGGAGGGTCTTTCAAACTGTTGCAGTTCAAAGTATTGTAATCACTCTGACCCTTGCCTTACTCATAGAAACTGGCAGGATTATATGTACTTATGGTCTCCTTGCTGTACCCATAGGGACTAAGCGGCAAGAACTGTAGCCCTGGAATGCTAACTTGTGAATAATTGAATGAATAATACGGCTGAATAACATGGCGTATAAGTTTTATCTTGGAACATAAAGGCTAATATGTGCTGTTAAATGAAGGTATCATGGTTATGTATTTGGATGGGGCAAATGTAATGCCTGATCTGTGCCATGTGTAAGGTGTGCATTTCTGGAACCTGAAGCGGCCACTGAAGCACCATGGCTCCTTCTCAGTGATGATTCACTATTTGTTTTCTTTGAGGAACCTGTTTCTGAGATACTCTGAAAAGCTTGAAGAACAGAGCTCAGGCTCCTCAAAAGGGTGCAAATTAATGTCGCTTTTGGGTCTGTGAGGAATTTGTGAGGGGTGCCTACCCACTCAGAAAAGGAGTAATAGATCTAATGAAGGTATTCAGATAAATTGCTGAACAGCCTTACACTGTGAGCCTGCAATCCTTTAGGCATACGTTACCACTTGGGTATAGATTTTGAACTCAAGGACAATGCTGTCAGCCTCTGTAGAGGTATGTGAAGATATTAGATGGAATAATTTGCAGAACCAGAGTCCCTGAGTCCTTCTTGTTGGCATTATATACAGTGGCAATATAGACATCATAGAAGGCGTTCCCCTTTGCCAACCATCTGAAGCAGGTAGTCTTCTGGGAATTGACTTTAGAACAAGATTGTTAAAAAAGTTTGACTTAAATAAAAAATGTCACCAGTTCTGAAATGATCCTAAATATGAAGCACATTAAACAGAATAATTCTATTATTCCATTCACTTTTCTATCTTCCATTCCAAGCAAGCAGACAAGTTCACATTATTTGTAATGAGATACAGTGCTCACACTATGCCTGATGTCAAAGGGAATTCATAGTATTTGGTAAGAGCTTAGCTTTCTTGGTAATGGGCACAACATAGCTAAATGCACACATGTAAACAGAATCACCACAGGGAGCAAATTCCAGTCTTTGCTCTACTAGCATAAATCTCAAGTAAATTTGCTAAATGAAATACCTAAATAAAGTTCAGAACTAATCAAGGTCAAGCACTGAATGAATCAATTTAAAATCTGTCTCTGTTAGAAATTTGGCTGCATCACAAATTTTAAAAAGCCCTTAATTTTGGCTAAGCTGCAAACAGATGGCAGGCTTTGGAGACCCAAATCAGTGAACAACTGGCAACCAGGAATAAAGAGCACGCTGAGTATGTGACCAGCGAGTTCTTGGATTCTGCTTGACCAAACTACTCCCCTCTTACATCCGCACTGTGAAATCTAGCGCAGCAGTCATTGAAGGGGCTCCAAAGCAATTCAAATTAATAAAGCAACAATTGTGGGTGGAGGTAAAAATGTAAGGATGGCTTTAAGGGTCATTTTGTCATAAAGGTCCATCTATCCCTGTCACAAATGAAGGTTTGTGAATCCTGCTGATTATGTCAGTTTATTGTGAATGAGTGACTTGACACAGTTTGATTTAGCAGCAGCTTAGAATTTACTTGTAGCAAATCGCAGGATTTGATTGTAATATTTTAATAGCACTCAGTCATCAATGATTAACAAAGTGATTAGACAAAATTGATCAAAACAGTGACTTAGTTACAGATTCGAAGACGGCAAAGTTCACTATTACTACATGGAAGAAGTGCATAAAGGAAAATTAAATTACACTGAGTTGGAATGATTCACAAAGGGATTGTGTATGTAGGGGATAAGGAGGACCCTCCTGTTGAGTCACGAGGTTCAGAATAGACCCCCTTGCTTTCTAAACTCCTTCTCAGAGAGGAGTCTAGGTGTGGCTGGGCCCACTCTTAGTCTCAGACTTTGTCAACGGGTTATAGGAATAAGGCTAATGCAGCAGTATAAGACTCACTTTGAAATTAAATCGTACATCTACAGACTACTAAAACTGATTCACACATGCATACACACAAACATGAATGCATATATATAATAGTATACCTGTTAAAAATTCCCCTCGAGTTCAGTGAAATACTCACGTCTAATGTCTTGGCATTTCTCAATGGGCGAGGGTTGAGCCTCGAGGACTGAAGGGTTTCAGCCCAGGCTCCACTGTCAGTCTTCGGCAATGGATTTCTGGTTGTAGCAAACTTTCAGAGTTTGCTAGCTCTGAGAGGCGTCTCGCTCAGAGGGAGGTGCTGGTGCAGCCCGCGGCAGTCCAGGAGAGCTCAAAGGGCCTCACTTAGGACTGCTGTTTATAGGATTGTGAGATGATTGGCTTTAATCACCAGTAAATTTCCATCCGAGCCACAGTTCAGATCGGTGGTTGTTGGAATTCCAGCAGCGATGATACCACTCTGTTTCAAGGCTGTCAGGGGTAACTGTTTGTTCTTGCTCCCCTTGTTAGCCATAATACGAAGATTTTGATAAGGACAGGGCCGCTGTCTGCTTCAGCCATGTAGGAGTTTCTGGTACAATTAAGGGGCGCTTAACTGACTAACTCGCTACACAAAAGCGGTGGCCTGGAATTCCTGAGATTGTAAAGCCGTTGAAGAGAAAGAGGAATGGGGGGGGGGGGGGAATGCACCACCACAATCCCCATGCTCTGTGCCAATCTGAATCTATAAGCCAATTTCTGTGGAAGAGTAGGAATTTGGCAAGTATATACAGAACTACCCTCTTATATCATTCTAGCTCTAGGACTTTCTGACACGTGTTTTCTACAGAAGACAGAAGCAATAAAGATTGCATAGAGATCACTGGTTCCCTTTTGTTTCCACAGTCTGCGATGAAGTCTATGTTTGGGAGACTTTGTTCAACGTAAATGGACTATATGAGGTCAGATTATGCCATATACTCTCATAAGTAGAAAGGACTCACACTTATGGGACAGCTTTTATAAACAAACAAACAATAAATAAATAAATAATATGACAGAGCCTCTGGAAAGCAAATTACTCCATTCCCAGGAGCTTCCCGATGACTAAAGCTGTGGAATTTCCAGCTGGAAATACAAGAAATACAAGAGCAAAAACAAAGAGCTATTTCTTCATCAAAAGAGAAATCCTGCAGGAGTCACATTTCACAGGAAGAATCCAGAAAAACATCACAAAATAGTCACTTCCCTGCAGCATCGGGACTCTGTTCCCTAAAGATTCCCATTATACTTCATTACGGATGTGGGGTGGGATCAAGGAGCTCATCCCAGGCTCCTTCTGACTCCATGTTGGGTGACAAGGCTCAGACATTAACTGTTTATATATCAAACTGTGATTTCCACAGACCCTGTGGCATGTTTCAACAGCCTCCTTGATCTGGACCATTAGGAGCCAGGCCTGCTAGAGGTGTCCTTTTCCCACAGCAAACATGACTCATGAAACTGAACATCTCTTTCCTGAGCAGGTGATAGGCTTCCTCCAAAACACATATCCAGAGAAAGCAGCAGTTTGGCATATAGGGGTTAATGCCAGTTTTGAAGCAACTTTGAAGCAGGAGAAAACATGGTTTGGACCTTTCCAAAGTTGAAGAGGAGAAACAGGAGATTCATCAGCTGTAGTAAAATTGATAAAGCAAAATACTTACTCAAATAATTCTCCACTGGGAAGGACAGAGGAGCAAAATGATAAACATATGACCAGAAACTTTGATGCAGACTGTAAAACACTCTTCAACCTTTGCTGTCCCACGGGAAACAATATATTGCAAGTAACATGCCCTAAGCAATTTCGTCTTTTGCTCTCCATTTGCCTCAGCTTTAACCTTTTATTTCCAGTGGCATTAAGTAACATCAGCATGTCTTAAAATAAGAGGTTGTCTATGGGTAGTAGAGATCACTGCATGGGTGTCTCTTGAGAGGACCTCTTGAAATGCACATAAGAGTTCAATGGGATAATTTAGACCTCAGAATATATTTTTTGGTATATGCAAGGAAATGGGCAGGAACATTTTGCATTCCAGAAACTTTGAGAAAGGCAGAGGCAATAGTCAAGGCTAAAACCAATTAGATTTACAGTAATAGATCTGAAGCAGTTTTGTGGAGGGGGAATAGTGTATGGGTGACTATAGACAGCCATAAACCACATAAGACAAGAGACACTCTTGGACAATGAAGCAAATCTGTGAGTGGCAGCTGTGAAAGTAAATGGGAGGAAAAAGAAAAGGAGAGTAAAATCTAATGTTTTTAAACTAATTTTTACCTGTCCTAAAAAAACCACTTGTGTCTCAGATTTTTTTATTTCAGGAAGCTAAGACAAAACCATGAGTTCCAGTCAAGACAGAGTGAAAAGAATTTTTGAAAGTATCAAAAGGTATGTTCAGCTATGTATTATCAGTGTGAAAATGCTACAAGTTGTTAAATGAAGTAACTGAACAGATTTTTTTTAGAAGCAAAGAACTGAAAATTTAACTTTTAGGACTTTATAGCTAGTTCCAATTCTTACAGCTGCAGCAACTCCACTGACATAAGACAAGCTAGGCAAACCCACCCAAATGATGTTTGGTCCCATATGCCTACATGCATACTGTGTAAAGTGGCAGATCTAAAGTAGATTCTTTATAACTGAAATGGGCTTCCTCTGAATTTTAGCAATGCAAAACATTTTAACTTAATAAATAAATTCATATTCTTCTCCCATATAAAAAATGTGGATATATTCCACTGCAATAATACATGCTCCTACAGATTTACTTTTGGTCTTGCATGTATTAAAGTCAAGCTGTTAATAATGTCATCCTTTTAAGATGCTGTCCTTAAGATATCAAACCAGTAACCATTTGGGCTGGTAGTACAGTGTCATCTAATTAGGAATGACTAGTTGTCTCACCCATGATGCCAAGTTAAAAGAAACAAGAGTACGGTGGGACCAGAATTACCTGCAGAAGCCATGAGGAACTTGGAATAGTCATGAGGAGGTGGAAAGAGGAGTTTTCTATGGAGTGCTCTCCACCAACCCTCTGTACCTCCAAAGGAATGGCAAGCTGATGGCACTACTCCATCAGCAGGATAGAGCTATTGGAAACATGCCACCTTTTCTGCACATTGCTGCATCTTTGTTTTATACATGAGCCAACTCAAAGCCTAATTTTCAAAGATCTGTGAAAAACATATTTTCACATTTGTGTGGCTGAAAAACTCTCTACATCTTTATGAAGATCATACACAGGGACAGAAACATTGTTCCCTATCCTCAGGATGTGCTGGGAAGAGAGAGAAAAAGAATAGCCTTGAACTGCCTCTCCCCTTAGCCTGTAAGCCTTGGCAGGACCTCACTGCAGACCTCTGGACCGTGCTGGTCACGCTTCCCACAGCTGCTGTACCCTGGATGTGGTCATTGCATGAACAACCCAAGCTCATTAGAGAGTGCCCATATTCCTTAAGATCTGTCAGGTATATAATTCATGGACAGCTATGGCACTGTAGAAATGTAATGGAAGCTAGAACCTAGCCCTAGATGTAGGCTATAGTATAGTAACCTAAATCTGCATATAAATTTTCCTGTCTAGCCAGGTTTTTAGAAAAATTTCAGCACCATGAGGATGTGAACTTTTATATGACAAGGGTGTTGCATTTATTTATTCTTTGGAAAGCCTGTGACCCTAAACTTAGGAGGAGATAGTTTTAAGCAGAGAAAGGTGGAAATTATTTGAACAGTGTAATTTTTCTAAGGTCTTGAGGCCAAAACTCACAAAAAAAAAAAAAAAGTAAAGTGTGTAAATGATGTTGGCTTGCTCACACAGGCTGGCAAATATAACACTGAAATGAAAAAGGCAACAAAATGTTTCATCTCCTTTTAAAAACCTAAAGAATTTTAATTTAAACTTAATTATAATTTCAAGTAAAACATTACACATTATCCAGCCACCAGGGAACATGCAAAATAGTGCTGTTCTGGAGGAAGTTAATTTGGTTTAGTTATGTAAAGCTGCCAACTGTCAAACTTAAGTAAACATTTTCTTAAGGAACTTGCATGCACATAAATGAAAATATACAGCAGCAGAAACAAAAACGAGAATGAGACTGGAGTGGCACGGAAAAAGTCCTCTCAAATCTAGTTGTAATTTGTCTGGGTGGCTGATAGGTTATGTCCCTATTGCAGTTTTTTTTAAAAAAAAAAAAAAGTTACAAGGTTTCTTTTTAAATATATCTCTATCTATCTCTACTGGTGTTTTGAGGCCTTTTGCCAAATCAGTTCTAATATAGTCAATGCAGATGCTCATGTCTAACTGTCCTCACCTTTCTAGTACATTTATTTGTGTCTCCTTCGAGCTCAGAGGCAGAAATGGGACTCCTGTCCCCACTTCGGCAGTCTGATTCACACAGGTGGATCCTGAAGTCTCCTTCTTTGGTCTCCATGTGGAGGAGGAGGGAAAACCCACATGCACATGGGCCTCAGCCTATGTAAATCACAGAGCACGGCTCAGATGTCCAGCTTTCAGTATGTACTCTGCCATCTGTCTGACTCCCCAGGTTTTTATAATGCACTTAAAACTCCAGTATTTAGGCACCTAATGGTAGAAAGTCACTAATGCAAACTATTGCTAATGAGATGTAGTGTGAATTAAGTTTAATTAAGCTATGCTGATTTTGGCTGCAATACAGAATTTCTGGGTGATCCTTATTGCCAGGTCTCAGGATTTTACTGACACAATATTTCACTTAGGCACTAACTCCTGGAATCAGTGTTAGAAAAGGATCTTGGCTTTCATATATATAGAGAGAGATTTTAATTTTCTCACTTGTAGACAGAAGTTTAAAGGCACAAGTTCTTAAAATCTGAAATACCAAAGGTGAATAGAAGGAACAAAAGTGTATTCTGTTAAAATCTAATTGTTGGTGCCCCATTTAACAATTGTGGCTCTTTGGTAATTGGCCAAAAGCAATATCAAAACTAAATGTAAACTTAAGCGACCTTTTGTTATGCTGTGTTATATACAATGTATAACCCACACCTGGTGATGCTGCCTTAATTTAAGGTCAGAGTGGACTCCAAATGTTTATCAGCATATAAGTCTGACTTTGTGGAAGAAAGAAAAAAAAAAAAAGGTTGAGTTTTACAAAGGTATACCAAAAGAAAATGAGTCTCCTCTTGTCCTTGACTTACTGAACTGGCAAGGAACTTCAGGAGAAAATGGCAGAACTTTAGGTAAGAAACATAAATCTGAGCTCTAGATGCTACATAAAAGGCTGAGCCTTACTAAAGCTGTACTACACAAATATTAGATTCATATCATTTGGCTAAAGAAAGTATCAGGTTAAACATTCAAGCTAAATAACAATTGGGACATAAATTTGAACACAGCCCTGATGTTCCTCCGCTCATTCCTGCTTCAATTGAAGTACTCTTCTAATAATTTATTACTTCCTGGGTTACTTTCTTCTTGCTTACATTTACTTCACCAGTCCCATTTTCCCTCTTTATATTACAGGCTTGAACATAACCTATTTAAGACACTACAGTGTTTATTGATTAAGCAACATGTTATTAAGAAATTAATAAATAATCTAATTAACTGAACACACCAATGTTACTAATTTATAATTATATTATGTTTCACATTACTATACACAGTAACACACAATAATATTTTTTGTCACTCCTTAATTTGATGATTGTTTTACTTTCTGAAGTAACCCTTCTTTGAGGCATAAGGCAGTATTGCCATCTACTTCCAGTTGCTGCTTCCAGACTCCTCCAATCATCTCTTGTTACTGATGGCTTGGACTATTTGGCCTCTGTTCACATATTGTTCAGAATAGTACCACACGCTGGTTCAGTTATGGATTGCAGTTTCATCATCTTTTTTTTCTGGAGTATTCAGGGTAAATAGAGTCACCTATGCTATTTATGTTTACTCTGACAAATACCTGTGCACTGAGTAGCATGTTATCTGCCCTGTTACCTATACTGTTTTTTGAAACAAATATAAATACTAACACTTTTCTGCTTAGAATTAATTTGTAGTTTCATGTATTCCAGATAGTTTCTACTTTATATAGCATGCACACAAACACACAAGAATCTAAGAATCAGCATTTAGAAAATTTGTCTCACTAAGTAGCTCGAGCAGTGGAAGTTACTACAGCCTGCCATCTCCTTCAGCTTTGATGATAAACTAGAGCAGCATGATGGGCCAAACATGGTACAGCCAGAACCTCAATGAGAAGTGCCCCCAGGATTGTAGCCCAATCACTCATGTTGCAGAACAGATCAGCAGAAATTGTTAACTTGCTGTTAAGGTTCACTAACTCCTGAAAATGTAGAAAATGCAGTTGGTGGCAATCAATCTGGACAGACTATACCAAGAAAAATGTAGAACAGAGCTGGCTAATGTGCCACAGCTGATCTAGTCTGGGCTGCACAGAAGCATTTCTGGGATTGGAAAATAAGCCTGGCACAGTAAGTTTAACATTAAATGTACAGATCTGGACTTAGCCCCAAAACTTACAACTTCAGACTGTGAGGCATCACAGAATATGAGTGGAGGAGTCCCCGCTACATACGTTGATTGTTGTCCCCTTGAGAATCAGTGGAGAGTTTGTTTGGGTTCTTCTGAATGGGGCTGTAGTCTCCTATCTCCAGCTGCTCATTGTAATGGATGAGAGGCAAGAACAGAAAGGCCTTTGAAGCAGACTCCAATTTACACACACACACACACACACGCACCTTTAGGAAGGGATTTAAACATAAAACCTGTGGAAACAGAAGGGAGTCAGATAATGGGATGGAGTCCTATATCACAAACTCTGGAACAGCAGGACTTTGAGGCCATAATGCCTTATTATGTGGACCCGCTTAGAGGAGAGCTGTACTATGGACCAGGGGAATGGGGAGTCCCACCACACACCAGAAGATAACTACACCACACAGAACGGCAAGAGAGCTAACAAGCTCAGAGCTGTTGAAATTGCAGTAGGGGTACAATTGACTCAAACCATATACAAATTTATAGATTGAAATTGGCATTATGAACTGACCTGCAAGCAAACTAGAAGTCTGTGGGAAAAGAGATAATGTACTCCTTATGGATAGCAGTGCTAATTAGATGAGAAATTGTGCTCTGAACTACTCACATACCGTTAGTGGACTTAAAAGCAATCTCGGAAAGAAAGCTCTAAAATCATCCAGTGGAATTCATAATGGGAAGACTAACTGCACAAAGCCCATATCATAGAATTACAGAATGCTTTGGGTTGAAAGGGATCTTTAGAGGTCATCTAGCCCAACCCCCCTGCAGTGAGCAGGGACAGCTTTAACCAGATCAGGTTGCTCAGAGCCCCGTCCAACCTGACCTTGAATGTTGCCAGGGATGGGGCCTCCACTACCTCTCTGGGCAACCCTTTCCAGTGTTTCACCACCCTCATTGTAAAAAATTCCTTCCTTATATCCAGTCTAAATCTATTCTTCTTTAGTTTAAATCCATTATTCCTTGTCCTGTCACAACAGGCCTTGCTAAAAAGATTGTCCCCATCCTTCCTATAGGCCCCCTTTAAGTACTGGAAGGTCGCAATAAGGTCTGCTCGCAGCCTTCTCTTCTCCAGGCTGAACAACCCCAACTCTCTCAGCCTGGCATCATAGGAGAGGTGCTCCAGCCCTCGGATCATTTTGGTGGCCCTCCTCTGGACCCGCTCCAACAGGTCCATGTCCTTCTTGTGCTGAGGGCCCCAGAGCTGGATGCAGTACTCCAGGTGGGGTCTCACCTGAGCAGAGTAGAGGGGCAGAATCCCCTCCCTCGACCTGCTGGCCACGCTTCTTTTGATGCAGCCCAGGATACGGTTGGCTTTCTGGGCTGCAAGCGCACATTGCCGGCTCATGTCCAGCTTTTCATCCACCAGTACCCCCAAGTCCTTCTCCGCAAGGCTGCTCTCAATCTCTTCATCCCCCAGCCTGTACTGATACCGGGGGTTGCCCCGTCCCAGGTGCAGGACCTTGCCCTTGGCCTTGTTGAACCTCATGAGATTCACAGAGGCCCATCTCTCCAGCTTGTCCAGGTCCCTTTGGATGACATCTCGTCCTCCTGGTGTGTCAACCCCACCACTCAGCTTGGTGTTGTCTGCAAACTTGCTGAGGGTGCGCTTGATCCCACTATGTCATTGATGAAGATGTTAAATAGCACTGGTCCCAGTACGGACCCCTGAGGGTCTCCACTTGTCACCGGTCTCCATGTGGACATCGAGCCATTGACCACGACCCTCTGGGTGCGACCATCCAGCCAATTCCTTATCCATCGAACAGTCCACCCATCAAACCCATATCTCTCCAATTTAGAGGGAAGGATGTTGTGGGGGACTGTGTCGAACGCTTTACAGAAGTCCAAGTAGATGACATCCGTTGCTTTTCCCTTGTCCACTGATGCAGTCACTCCTTCATAGAAAGCCACTAGGTTGGTCAGGCAGGACTTGCCCTTGGTGAAGCCGTGCTGGCTGTCTCGAATCACCTCCCTGTCCTCCATGTGCTTGAGCATATCTTCTAGGAGGATCTGTTCCATGACCTTCCCAGGCACAGAGGTGAGGCTGACAGGTCGGTAGTTCCCAGGGTCCTCCTTTCTTCCCTTTTTAAAAATGGGCACAACATTCCCCTTCTTCCAGTCAGCAGGGACTTCACCTGACTGCCATGACTTTTCAAATATCATGGAGAGAGGCTTGGCAACTACATCAGCCAATTCCCTCAGGTCTCTGGGATGCATCTTGTCTGGTCCCATAGACTTGTGTACATTGAGGTTCTTCAGGTGGTCTCGAACCTGATCTTCCCTTACAGTGGGAGGGGCTTTACCCCCCTGGTCCCCATCTTTTGGTCCATCGACTCGGGAGGGGCGAGGAGAGAGGTTGCCGGTGAAGACCGAGGCAAAGAAATTGTTGAGGACCTCAGCCTTCTCCTCGTCTGTTGATACTAGGTCACCATTCTTGTTCATCCGGGGGGGGGGTACGCTTTCTTTAACCTTCCTTTTCTACATACCTGTAGAAGCCCTTCTTGTTATTCTTTACATCCCTTGCCAAATTCAGCTCCATCCTCGCCTTGGCCTTCCTGACCCCCTCCCTGCACAACTGGGCAGCTTCCCTGTATTCCTCCCAGGACACCTGTCCCTGCTTCCACTGCCTGTGCAGTTCCCTCTTACTCTTTAGTTTGACCAGCATGTCTTGACTCAGCCATGCTGGTCTCTTCCCTTCCTTGCCTGATTTCTTACACCTGGGGACTGAGAGCTCTTGTGCTCTATGGAAGGTGTCCTTAAAGATCTGCCAACTCTGTTCCGTTCCCCTGTCCCTGAAGACTATCTCCCAGGGGGTCCTTCTGACTAACTCGCTGAAGAGCTGGAAGTTTGCTTTTCTAAAATTTAGGGTCCTGACTGCACTCCTTGCTTTTCCCATGTCCCTCAGGAGCGTGAACTCCACCAACACGTGATCACTGCAGCCCAGGCTGCCTCCAGTCTTGACATCACCGATGAGCTCACTTGCATTGGTGACCATCAGATCCAGTATCGTGTCCCCTCGGGTAGGGGTGTCTATTACCTGGCTTAGGAAGTTGTCGTCTATGCATTCCAGGAATCTCCTGGATTGCCTGCAGCTCGCCGTGTTGCTTTTCCAGCAAATGTTGGGGTGGTTGAATTCCCCCAGCAGGACAAGAGTCTGCAAGCGCGAAGCCACCCAGAGCTGGAGGAAGAAGGCTTCGTCAGTAGGCTCCCCTTGATCAGGCGGCCTGTAGTAGACACCAACCACCAGGTTCCCTTTGTTGCCTCTGTCTCCGACTCTTACCCATAAGCTTTCAACCTGCTCGTGGCTAGTCTTCATGGAAAGCTCTTCACACCATATCGATTTCTTTACATAGAGGGCAACCCCTCCGCCCCTCCTTCCTCGCCTGTCCCTTCTGAACAGCCTGTAGCCATCAATAGCCACATTCCAGTCATGGGATTCGTCCCACCAAGTTTCAGTTATGGCAATCAGGTCGTAGCTTTCTAGTAGCACAGCAGCTTCCAACTCCTCCTGTTTGTTCCCCATGCTGTGTGCATTCGTGTAGAGGTATTTCATCTGGGCTGTTGGCCATGTCGCCTTCTTAGTGGAACATCCCTTGTTTCCCTTGAGGTGTTTCACAGAGGTTTCCTTATTAGCTCCTACTACCTCAGGAGCCCCCAGCTCATCTCCGCAAGACTTCGACTGTGCTGCAGCATCCTCAGCACGCCTCTTGGCAACAGGTTGAGGGCTCATAGTAGCACCCCATCCCTCTAACCATTGCGTACCATCCCACAGCTTGTCACAGGCAAGCCTGGTATGTTCCCCCTCCCCCTTCACATCTAGTTTAAAGCCCTGTCAATGAGTCCTATAAGCTCCTGAGCAAAGACTCTCTGTCCCCTTTGAGAAAGGTGGCTCCCATTTGATGCCAGCAAGCCTGGTGCCATGTAGGCCATCCCATTGTCAAAAACCCCAAAGTTGTGACGGTGGCACCAGCCACGGAGCCATGTATTAAGAGATTGGTTCAGCCTGTTCCTTCCAATGTCACCTCCCACAAATGGAAGGAGGGAGGAAAAGATGACCTGTGCCCCAGATTCCCTCACTAAGTATCCCAAGGCCCTGAAGTCTCTTTTAATCACCCTTGGGCTACGCACTGCAACTTCGTCACCACCCACGTGGAAGAGCAGTAACGGGTAGTAGTCCGAGGGCCATACCAGGCTGGGAAGTCTCCTGGTGATATCTCTGACCCGGGCTCCTGGCAGGGAGCAGACTTCCCTATGAGGAGGGTCCACCCAGCATATTGGACCCTCCATTCTCCTCAGGAGGGAGTCTCCTACAACTATGATCCTTCTTTTCTTCCTTGTGGAGGTGGTAGTAATATGGGGGGTAGGTCTTTGTGGTCTTGGCAACTCCTCTGGTGTAGATGGATTGACACCCACATCATTCACTGACTGGTCCTCCACATCTAGAGCCTCATACCTATTGTGCAGAGGCACCTGGGGAGACATGGTGGGTAAGGAAAGGGTTCACTTGCCACCCCGATTGTGGACTTGTTTCCACTCGCCGCTTCCTTCTAAGACCCTGCCTACATCCTGGTGGGGGGAGGATACTGGCTCCCTTTGGTCCCAGGCTTTCTTTGGAGGCTGTCTCTGGTCAGGTTTCTGGGAGGTCAGAGCGTGATTCCACCAGTCTATCTCCTGCTCAGACTCCCTGATGCTCCATAGCCTGCCTACTTCCTCCCTTAGCTCTGCCACCAGGCCAAGTAGATAGTCCACTTGGTCACAGTGCACACAGCTGTTTGCTCCACTGCCATCTGTTCCCAGTGCAAGCTGGTGGCACTCCCTGCAGCCGGAGACCTGGACGGCTGTGTGTTTCCCTGGGAGCTCAGTCTGGGTGGATACAGCCTTTCTGGGTAGTGCAGAGGATACAGCCTTCCGCCGGGTGGATACCATGGCCATGCCTAGGCTCCCTCTCACCAGCTGAACTTACTGAACCTACCTCTTGAGCTAGGAGGGGGACTTCACCTTCCCCACACAAACTGACACACCACCCTCCTGGTCGCTTGTGCTCCCTGGAGGCTGCTTTTATAGGTGGGGGGGTTTGGCCACCGTCACTCCTGTCCCCGCCCATGCTGAGTCAGAGCTGCCGCATGTCAGCAGCTCGCCCTTTCCCGCTCTTTCCTGCTCTAGGTGGGGGGCTGGGGTGCCCTCTCTCTCCCTGCGCTTTTGTCGCCTTAGGAAGGGTGACCCGGCACGATCCTCCCCTCTGGAGCCCTTCGCCTTGGGGACAATGAGAACAAAGGCTACAATCTCTTAAACAAATGCAAGCAATTGAAAATCTCTGCTACCTTACAATCCAGGAACAGCTGTGCTTTGCTAATTCTGAAATTCAGGGTGGTCATATGCCTTCTAAAGAAAGAAAAAAAAATATTACAGGGACTGCTAGATTTATTCAGTTTATATGCATTTAATATTAGGTGTGAATCTACTTCCATTCACTGCTCATAACATGTTCAGTCCTAGAAACCATTAACTGCTGATAAAAGCAGTTACAGAATCAGGCCCCAGATGGCTCTGATGACCTACAAAGCCAATATTGGTTGTGAAATGTTCTAAAAGTCAAAGTTAATCTTAGCATCCATGTCAAGTAGGAGGTCCTTTTTCTTTACAGAGACATCCTTGAAAATGTGAGCCTATACAAATCAGTGTAGACTGATAGTCCAATTAAAATTTGTTACTTTTTTTTCCCTGAAATTCATGGGTTACAAGATTGGTCTTTGTGAGGCTGTTGAAACCCCTAACAGTTCCTCCATTATGTGAGGGGAAAGGGAAGGCTGGAAGACACAAAAAGAAGAGCCAAGGAGCAGAACACTGGACTAATTGGTGTTTGCAATGGAACTGAGATGTCCAGGAAGCCATTAATGATGTTGAGGCCAACACATCCCCTCTCATTTAGCAGCCTGCAGCTGAGCAACACCTTTCCCTTCCTCTGATGTAAAGGGGAAAGTTTCATTCTGAGAGAAGTGCAGACTGGGAGCAAAGGTAGCTACTCTGTAGTCCTTCTCCCGCTCCTTTCTGGCAATTCACTACCTCTCCTTCATTGCCAGAAGGACAGAAAGCAGAATGAGATTTAGGAATGCTCTGAAGAGACAGTGAGAGATTGCAGAGGGCAGAGAAAAAGAATAGGAAAAAAGGGAAATGATAGTGCACACATGATAATGGAAGAGGTGTGAATGGCAGAGAAAGACTAGGAGGAAGGAAGAGGACACTCTTCAGAAATAAGAAGGACAGGAAATAATGATCTTATAAAAAGGACCATTAGTTGAATCCCTCCTTCAGCATAGGAGAGCTGTGGGGTAATACTAACACCATCCACAGTCGACATTTCTACTGCATCTGAGGGCTTGGTAGAGAATGGAAAGAGATGTAGTCATGGGATTTCTCCCCTGTCTATTCATTGCCTATTACAGTTTCCAAATACTCATTAATGTAAAACAGATACTCATGAAAAATCTGCATACACTCATAGCACAGACACTTATTTGTTTCAAAACTCACATTGAAAGTACTTTGTTGTCAGTTGTTCACTATGCATTTGTGTTCTTTTGGCTTAAAAACAATGAGAAAAAATGCTATGCGTCACTGACAAACAATTATTTCTCAGAAATATCTGACAGTAAATAAGTGACCAAGTAATAGGAACATTTCAGTTTTAAAGCATTCTTTTAATTGTTGTGTTCTTACTGATACACCACTGGGAGTCAGTGTATGGCACTCTTACAAATACTTAACTAAGCACACAGAGGATGAGGCTTTGGAGTATGTCCACCTCAGCTCCATGTGGTGTCACCTGAGCTCACTCTGAGTGGGCACAGAGCTGTGCTAATGTGTGTGTAGTGTTTCTGATACTTGAACTGGCTTCCTCAGAGATCAGAAAAGAATTTAAGATTTATTGGGCCAAAAGATGAGAACCAGAGGAACATGATTCTTTAATCTGCTTTTGGAAGAGCAGAGAAGACCTTGTTTCTAACTCCTTGTCCAACCACTATATGAAACATCCACTGAATGAAATGTGTTCACAAGCCTTGAGATAGAGATCACAACCTGGGGTTTTCTTCATCCAGGTCAGAACCCCATCACTGAGCTTCAGAATCATGTTTCTTCCTGTTCTTGCTTTCTGGTTCAGTACATCTCTTCTTCACAGTTGTACATCTTTGGCAGAGTGGCTGGAAGATGCCTATCCTTTTCCCTGTCCCCTGCTCCTACCAGGGTAATAACAGCAAGGTGATAGGAGCTCTCTGATGGGACATGGAAGGTGTCAGCCTGAGTCTTCTCAGGTACATCTGGGCTGAGCCCTATAATCTCTAGGTTATTGTATAACAGGTGCCTGACAGCAGCACTTCTCTCTTTTCTGCCATGTTGTGGTTTGCTTTGCTTTTTGTTGTTTTTGTTTGTTTTTAATAGGGACCTCTGCTCTGCTTTTTCAAAAAAGATCTGTGAGATCACTCATCTATTAATCACAGCTAGACTAAAGTGCTTTCTTGCAGTCATGGATAAGTAGTTGAAGCTATGAACAGGGAAAGGAATGAAGACCTAATAGTTTTCAGGTGCTTCCCATTCATGAGCTTTAAGCATCTCCTTGATCAGCATGCTGACTGCAGGCAAACATTATTATGGTGGACATGCATTTGGGATGATGTACCTCACCCCACACTTGCAAGCTGAGACACCTAACCCAGGGTTCCAGATTCTCCTTGCAAAAACAATCAAAGATTTTTGGAGGGCAAGATGTAACACTGCTGTAATTGCACCACTTTTCTTGGATCTAGCCCTCGCTGTACGTATGATCATGTATATTCAGCATGCAGTATATACAGCTGTTCAATAACATGGAACTCAGAAAACCTGCATTTCATTCCATGTTCTTTTCATGCATGCTGTTGAATCTTCAAAAACTCATTTTTTGTGCCATTTTTGTTTCCCCTCCTTCCCTTTACCTGTATTATAGATCCTAAAAGGTTTGAGGCAGGACTTATTTTTTATTATTATGTTTTTACGGTGGCAAACATGATATGCCTTGATTCCCACTGGGGACTGTAATGCTAATAGTATCTCTGGTGATGCTCAAGGCAACCAGAACCACAGCTTTTAAAGAAGGAACAACTAATATTGCCTTAGTACCTTTCTGTATCTATCATGAATGTACTGAGGCATACCCTGAGGGCCACTCTGGCCCTGTTCATGTCAGTGATGCACAGAAGCTGTTAAGCTTTTTATTCAGCCAGATGCACAGAAAACTGAGTAGTAGCTCAGTAGCTGGCTCTAAGACATGCTGAAGAGATGCTCTGTAGCCAGAGCATCACTGTACTGTACTTCAGTGCAGCACACATGATGCAACAGCCCTGTAAAAAGGGCCATACATTCTCACATCAGCTCTTAGGACCCCAAGATATAGGAGCCTGGAGGGTGGTCTCAAAGTCATAAACCACTCCTAGTGGGTGTACTGAATAGAGATTCTTCATAAGCATCTGCATACAGCAATATCTGCCAATTCCTCAGCTTCTTGGAAGTCTTTTTATATCTACTTTTAAATGGATACAAAAATGTGTATTTCAGTAAGTTATAGGTCACCTATAGTCAGTATTTAGGCATTACTTCACCAGGACCATGACCTCCAGCACATTTACATCAGGGTTCAGTTCACCTTTGCAACATAATCAATAGCTATCAGTCAACAGTAATTTTAAGCTAAGTTGTAGGACTGACCCTGGTATTCAGTGTTTATAAAAGTAAGTCTCAAAACTGCAGCTCTGTGGCAAATACCCTATACTTTTTTTGCTATGGCTCAGTGACAGGAATCAGGAACTGAAGATATTTCTCTTTTTCTTAACTAATTTAATTGATAACAAGCAAATTAATAGTCATAGCAATTAGTTTGCCTGTTTCTGCTTCAGAGTTTGTCTGCATATCCCTGCATTACATAAACAAAACAAAGTGCATATTGTCTCAGATATTTGGCATTTCATACCCAACAAAAGCTTGCCATGGTTTTAAGTTAGTTTCACAAGCTTAATGTTGTATCAGCAGAGTCTTTTGTCTGTGAATGTAATAGCTCTATTACTGACATGTTAGGAGGGAAAAAAAAGAAATAAAAAAAAAGAAAGCTGCTTTGTGAAAGCCTGCAATTAATCAGTTAAAGATCTAGCTGAAAAGTCATAATTTATTGATGGTTGCACAGAGGATACTGAAATGGTAGTATTAGTGAGTTGGTAGATCTATACAGATTATATGTGTTCTATTCACAAGCACTAGACACATTTTGTCCCTGTAAGTTTCTGAATATAATTACATTAAGATGTTTATTTAGCAATCCAAAAACGTTCTTAAGAATAATATGGAGTAGTGGGATTATCATAAAAGATAAATATTTACAGTACGTGGAAAAACATGATCATTCTGTGTTGGAAGTTTTCTAAAGATCTTGTTGATGTTGGCAGATGAATTGCATATTTGATTGAATTTTTTTTAAAAAGGACAGAACAAACCTAAAAAAAGGAAATACAACTTAACTGTACTCGCTGTTTAGGATTCTGCTACTAAAGTAAATCTGCTACTCTGTCATTTTGACTCCCAATTATATGTGATTCTACTACCACTAACTAGCCACAAGATATTCCTTCTACAAAAGAGACTATAGTTTAATTCCACTTCACTTCTTGCCCCCTCCTCCTTTCTTCTCCATATTGTTTCTATGTCATCAGAACATGAATTGGAAGACATTAAAGGATTCATAAAATTATGCTTCATTTTTAATATATATTTAAGCCTAACAATTCAATTTTCAACAGTATTTTGACTGTCTATAAGTAATTTCCAGTACTCATTTTCTTTTCTATAAAAGCACTTTTTTTAATTGGTTTGAACAAATTGGGTTTGTCTTAGGTACAATTTTATGAAGCTCATATAAATTTTGTTTCTGTAACCGGACATAGATTAGAGAGATATTTCCAGCTTCTGATGAAAAGTATTCTAATGACTGTGATATACTCAATCTTGTTACTTTCTGGGGAAAAAAAAAAAAAAGAATCCTCATCTGTAGTGTACATATTAGACAGAAAAAAATGTTTAAGCATGTGGGTTTTTTCTCATATGAAAATTGCATTGACTTGAACAAAATACCACCTTTGACCTTTGACTAAGGTTTCTGCTACAGAGCTCTGTACTAAAACTTTTATAATAGAGGTCCTGATTTATGTGAATAAAACTACATATACCTGTAGCTTGACTGGCATCAATGTCATTGATCATCTGAGTAAGGATCTGTATGTTTAGGCCCCAAAATGCATGTTTCTGCAGTTCTGGACTGTCATACTTGACTATTCTGGATAATCCCATCCATTAATCTAAGTTGTGTTCATGTACATTCAATCACTCATTTTTCTTCCATTGAACTATAATGAATAGGAGTAACTCACAGGAAGAAAAGATAATAGGAAATTAAGCTAAAACACATTCATAAAACAGAAGCAAGTTGCAAGAACCTTTGCCTAACATCTGCTTGACTTTCGATAAAGACCATGAAACCGTTGCTCTGTTATTTCCCTAAACCAAAGAGCAGGCCTTCTGAAGTACATGGCTGAGTTTCTTTTTGAACTCTTAAATTTATAGAAGACTCCAGATGCAAAACAAGTTTAGATGCAGCCAACCTGTATAAACCAAAGCACTTCTTCCAAAAGAAGGAAAGACATGAAGTCTTCTAAAAGTTCAAGCTGGTGACTTTCAGAACGTCCTTGTCAAATTTTTTTCTCATGGATTCACTTTTTAAGGTACATATAGTTTGCTTTTGCTTTAGGTTGATACCCACCCAAGAAACTCATAGGAAATTAGTGAAGTTATACCTGGATGAAATCATTGTACATATAGGATTACACAGTAACTGGTTCTCTTGGCCTTCTGTTGTGGTAAGAAAGCACATTATTTGCTGACGATGCTAAACTAGGAGGAGCTGTGGACTCCCTCGAGGGTAGAGAGGCCTTACAGAGAGATCTGGATAGATTAGAGAGCTGGGCAATCACCAACCATACGAAATCTAACAAGAGCAAGTGCCGGATTCTCCACCTGGGATGGGGTAATCCTGGTTATACATCCAAATTGGGGGACGAGAGGCTGGAGAGCAGCCCCGCAGAAAGAGATCTGGGGGTCGATGGCAAGTTGAATATGAGTCAACCGTGTGCCCTGACAGCCAAAAGGGCCAACCGTGTCCTGGGGTGCATCGAGCACAGCATCGCTAGCCGGTCGAGGGAGGTGATTGTCCCACTCTACGCTGCACTGGTGCAGCCCCACCTCGAGTGCTGTGTGCAGTGTGGGGCGCCTCAATATAAGAAGGACATCAGACTATTAGAGTGTGTCCAGAGGAGGGCGACCAAGATGGTGAAAGGCCTCGAGGGCAAGACTTATGAGGAGCAGCTGAGGCCACTTGGTTTGTTCAGCTTGGAGAAGAGAAGGCTGAGGGGTGACCTCATCGCAGTCTACAACTTCCTCAAGGGGGGCAGCGGAGGGGGTGGTGCTGATCTCCTCTCTCTGGTGACCAGCAATAGGACACGAGGAAATGGGATGAAGCTGCATCAGGGGAAGTTCAGATTGGACATTAGGAAAAGGTTCTTCACTGAGAGGGTGGTCAGTCACTGGAACAGGCTCTCCAGGGAAGTGGTCATGGCACCAAGCCTGTCAGAGTTCAAGGAGCATCTGGACGATGCCCTTAGTCATATGGTTTAGTTTTAGGTAGTCCTGTGAGGAGCAGGGAATTGGGTTCGATGATCCTTATGGGTCCCTTCCAACTTGAGATATTCTATGATTCTATGATTCTATGACAGTCAAAAGGGACTTTGTCATGGAGAACAGAAGTTGGAGGGCAGCTCTCAAAATCAAGTGCTATTCATCATTCAGTGCTAGGGGTGTTCAGAATAAAGGGCCAAACACTGCTCTCCCTAGCCAGAATTGCATTTTGGAGGACAGCTGGGAGACAGGAATACACATGACACAGAAGTAAATCTCCTAGGGAGTTGGGGGACATATTACCCACTCACACATACGCTACTAGTGAAATCTGTTTTCACTAGAAAAGTTCTTTTCAAAAGAGCTGTGGAATGGCTCTCACTTTTCCCACTCTGACAGCGTCCTTCCTTCCTCTTCCAGAAGAGTTCTTATAAGTAGAGGCAAGATTTCACCCAAAACAACTAAAATTGGTCCTTTGTGATGATGACAGTATGTGAGAAATATTGTAAATGAATGAAAGGTGACAGAGGTTCAGGAAGCCACATACTTTATGTGCTTACCTTTAAACCTATGTGTGAGGCCATTTATGACAGTGGACTGACTTGAGTCCTTAAAAATAGGTGAATGCTTAACCACTTTATAAACAGAGGTCTTAAGTCCGTAAGGAGTCTGCTTGCATAATAAATACCCTTAGAGTCAAAGGCCACATGTATACTGTAAAGCACATAAGGAAGAAAATACTATCCAAAATTTGGGGGTTTTTTTCACTTTATAACTGCTTGCTCATAAGCAAGAGCATCTGTAAGATTTGCAGATCTTGTTGGATCACAGCTGAAAATGTATGCAAAAATATTTGGGTTTATGTCTGTTTAAGTATTAAAGCTGATGCCCCAGTATAATATTGCTCACACAGCTACCTTTGTAACATATACATTTATTTGCCAGAACATAAAGATGCAGAGGCAGTGTTACTTAGATTCTTAAGGCTGAGAAATATGTCAGGATGTTGCATTATAAATCAATGACAAGCCTCCCACTGACAATATTGGCAGCAGAATTTCACCCTTTTTCACTTGAAGGACAGTTCAGTGTATCTGTAAAATGGGTATAATGATTATTGCCTGCCTCACCATGTTGTTTGACTAAAAACTTTTGACAGAGTCCTGAAGATTCCCCCTGTGCACAGATATCCATGATTCCCATCCTATTTTTAAGGACTGAGTCCTTAAGGTAATGACTGTGTTGAGTCTTTGAGACACTGAGAAATCAACAGATGAGCATAGTATTATCATTATCATTAAAGCCAATAATTATACCCTTGTTACAAAGTATATTCTAAAATCATTTTCAGCAGTGCTTCTAAACAGGTGCTTCATGCATCTGGCATACCTTATTTTTGTCTTAATATGTTAGCCATTTGCTCAACTTTTGAGTCATGGGTGCTATAACTGTTGATGTCGGTGAAGCTCCAACAAGAGACACTGCCAACTATTAACAGAAATTTGAGTGAGTTGAAGGACTATTCTGCTCATCTGTTCTGACCTCCTGTCATAATTCCTACAATAAAGCTGTTTTTTTCCTTTCCGCCACCTAAGCAAATGTTGTCAAACCCAATAGTTTCAGTATTGACAGAATAATATTTATAGTGCAGTCTAGATAAAGAGGCAGGAGGCCTGAAATAAATAAGGCTGACCCCAATTATCTTTGAAAATTCAAGTATGGCAAAATATACACGTCATAAAAACATTCTTATCTTGTCACACAGAGGTAGAAGATGGTTCATTGCAACATGTGGTGCCAGTATTAGGGCTTCTAATGTCACACAGCAAATCAATTTCTAAATTAAAAAAAAAAGTAATTTCAAGTTTTAAAAAAATCTGATAAGAATTCTCCATCTACCATGTGCCACAGTTGACAGCTGCTTCCTTTTGCATAGCTAAGATTAACCTGACCTTAGCCAGTCAGCCTGTGTAGGGTATATGGGCATTGTTGAACATATTAGTGGAAAAGTATTAAGGCTTGGCAGAATTTTCTGTTCTTTGCCTTCTGTCTTTTGCTCTGATTAATACCTATCCTTTTTTATACTGTTCCTGTCTGTCTCATATTTCTTCTCTGTGGTAGATGCCTTTTAAAAGTAGCTTGATTCAGCTGTAGTTGACCTTTTATGGAGCAGTGCTGACTCACATCAAGATTTACAGGCCTGCTAGTTTCTGCACATATGCGGAGCAGGGGTCCTCTTTGACCTACAGGAGTTACAGAGAGGGAGATTTTTGGGGAGGAAGGTCTGGTGGTGGGTTACTTTCTTTTGAAAGAGCAATGCTTTCTTAAAAACAAAACAAACAAAAAAACAGAAAACATTTTATTTTTTAGGAGAAAGAAATGCTATGCAAATCCAAGAGTGGCAAATAATTAAACAATTATAATGTTACAACGAGCATACACATAACCATGTTTTGTCAAATATATTAAGACTGATTGTAGCCCAAACAGAAAAATATTTTTGAGAGAGAGACTGGAAAACTTTTGCAGTTGAGTGCCAAATCATCGTCATCAGTGGCAGCATCTGATTTGTCACAGCCTCAGCATCAAACACAAACACACACCATCTCCAATATCCTGCAGCTCTCTTCTTTTTATTTTCCTGCTCTGTCTACATCTTCCCTCTCCTCATTCCTCATTCCTTCTTTTATATTCTTTTCACCATCAGTTTCTTTCCTTCCTCCTTATTTTCTCAGTTCCCTATGGCACTGCATTCAATTTCTTAAACTTTTCTCTCACATCTGCCCCTCTGTGGTTCTATCTATATATTTATATCCATGCATTTTTACTTATGCTTCTCCTACCCCTGCTGCCATGTTCATCCTTTTTTATCGTTTCCCTAGCCCTCATTCTCTTTACTGTAGTCACCCCTCGCACACACATTTTGTCCTACCACATGGCACAAATGCATATGGATATGGTCTTCAGATCAGATCATATCTAGCCTCTTTCCAAGCCCCCCCCCCCAGTGGGAATGACACAGCCTCTTTACTGATTGCACTTGCAGCACTGCCCAGAGTACATGTCATCAAGTACGGTCCTGGGGCTAGAACGCATTTACTGGCCTGCCTCTTCCAAAGAGATTTTCTTTTCTTGCCAACCTTTCATGAAACCAAGTAGACTAGTGCATAGCAGACAATCTACAGGCAAACTGGAAAATCATTGTAAAGACACCAAATTTCCTCTGATCTGCAGTTCAGATACATTATATGTACAGTTAGGAAGTTGATACCGTCTAAAAATTCCTGATCTACAAAACATATATTTGGCAGTGAAACAACACTGTACTTGCAGGGTCTTCAGATGCTGAGTTCACCCTGTACATGTTTTTTTTATACACGAAAACAGAAGCTGTGTGCAACAGAGTTGGGAAAGTCACAATATGTAGATACAAATAACCATACAGGCAGAAATACATATCCTATAGAGAAAGAGAACAAACGATGACAGGCAGCTCAAGCTCTTGCTACACTTACTCACAATACATTTCTTTTCATGAGCTGGGGCATTCTGAGCAATACAAAGGTAATCACAAGTAGCTTTAATAATGATTATATGCTCCAAATGAATGTTACAAATGTGTAACACATGTATTGGTGGTATCTATTGCATTAATACTCTGATTCTCTTTCTATCTATATACATATATAACCCAATACCACTGTATTGTATGATATACCTTTCATCTTCATAAGTAATGGATGGCACATGTCCCACTAGCGGGAAAAAATGCTAAGCCATAAGTATGTTGTGCATGCTTGTCCTTATTGTAAGATTTATGATTTATTGATGGCTTTTATTTGCCCCTGTTCAAAACAGAGACCACTGAACAGTGGACAGTACATACCCCCCCCCCCCTTTTTTTGCTTTCATGCATGAGAAATGATTGTACAAAGGGTCATGGTCCATCTTTAATTCATCCCTCTAACATGCTGATTGCACTACTTTCACTCAGAATTCTTCTATTTTGTATGTTGCCACTTTAACAAGTTTGTGTCTGCAGTTTTGAAACTTGCAGGGTTGGCATTATGCAAATGTTGTTAAGGGTTTTTTGTTTTGTTTTGTTTTGTTTTTTATTTTTTCCTGTTGCAGTGAGGCAACCTCTCCTCAGAACAAGTATAATAAACTGTGTGCATTGCTGGATCTGCAGGGATATACATGTGAGCACATCGAACTTGCAGTATTTATGTACACTGAGGTAAACAAGTTCTAACTGTTCTTTGTTCAGACTTAATCTCCTTTTGGGTCTCCCTACTGCTTCTCTGGTCATTAATTTTGCAAGATTTGTTTTCAAGATCTAAGCAATAATAGCTAATTTAATGGGACATCATTTTGTGTTTACACATATATATTCTCTTTGGCTAATTAACTCGACCTGTCTAACCTCCGTGCAGATAACTGTGTTTGTTTTTAAAATCCATACAAGAATATTGATAATAGAATACTTCTTTTTTTTTTCAGGTTGTGGCTGTCAATTTTACTGTGCTCTTTTGGGAAGCAATAAATATACCTTATAACGACCAGAGACGGGTGATATATCCTCTGCTAGGTCTAAAGCAAATCACCGCCCTTCAGACAAGTAATCCACTACCAATCGTCCAACTTAGTTTCTTCTAGTTGCTATATTCCTTAATTTATTCAGTGTCATTCCCCCTTTGCTGCTGCTGCTGCTGCTGTTGGTTTTTTTCCGCTGCTTGAAACCCTGTTGCGAAGGTCAGTAAGGCGCGGGGGAGGAGAGCGAGCCTCTCGGAAGGAAAACCGGTCAGTGCCTTCCGCACAGCGATATTCAAAGTTGGTAAGACATTAAAGACGTCGCTGTGACCAGGGGTAGGGACGAGGGTGGCAGTAATGAATGCCTAATTGCCTCTGAGAGAAGGAGCCTTCACTTAGCCAGGAAGAGCCCTTTGTATGGCAGCTGGTGCCGCTCGCACCGGGAGGCTTCGCAGCTCTCCCCGCCGCCTTTGGCTCCTCGCCTTGGCCCCGGGGCGGGCGGCCCGCGCAGCCGGGCGTCCCCGCGGAGCCGTACTGAGCGAGCAGCACCGACTCGCCGGCTGGGGAACGACGCGGAGCCGCCCGCTCTCTGCCGCGCAGCGAGGCGCCGCGGCCCCCGACAGACCGCGCCTGCAGGGATACCCCGGTGCCCTCCGGCCGGGGCGAAGTGGACAAAGAGCGGGCAGCCCTCTCCCGCCCCGCAGCCTTCCCCAGCGACCGCGGGCCCCGACAGCACCGGCCCCTCATGTCTGCTTCGGCCGCTGCTTATGCTGTTGTTATTATTGTTGTTGATTATGATGTTATTAATTATTTAGGTGCTTGGTTTGGGGTTTGGTTTTTTTTTTTTTTCTTTCCAAAGCCACACTCCAGAACTGGGGGTCTGAGCTGTTTTCCTGAGACTTGAAGAAGCGACTGTTGTAGCAGCACTGAGCCGGGACGCTGCTTGAGGTTATTTTGGCGAGGCAAATTTCCAGTGGGAACGAGCGTGTTTACGGGGGAGAGAGGACGGGGCTGTCCCCCACGCACACTCCTGGCAAGACAGACTCGTGGGGGACAGAGTTTTCCCGCTGCTCCGCATATCCCCTCTCCCTGCAGTTTGTCCCCCCGACGTGGGCCGGGCGCCCTTTGGGGCCGGCGCGGGGCCGGGCTCGGCTCACTGCCTCCCCCACGGGCCCCCACGGGCCCCCACGGCCCACGGGGAGAAATGAAAGGGCCCGATCACCCCGGCGGGACCCCCGCCAGAGCCGGGACTGAAAAGCGGGCTTTAAACTCCCTCGCTACCTAGAGATTTCTGTTCACTCCGGAGAAAAAAATCGCCGCCGTATTTCCTGTCCTCGAACACTTCCTGACACGGGGAAGGTATCAAAGAGGAAAGTTTAAAGCAATAAATATCCCCGATCCGCCTCACTCCCCGTGTTCGGGCGCATCTGCCGGTGCTGAAAGCCAGGCGGCACTTGGCTGAGGAGAAATTGGGCTTTTCCAGTCCTGTTCCGAACCGCTCGGCCCGACCCGGGCTCTGCCATCTTCTTAACATCTTCTGGGGATTTTCCTCCCCCCAAAACCTTTGGGGGTTTATTTTCCCCAAACTGCCAAAGTCCTTGCTCCCCTCCCTGCACTCCCCGTTACAGTGTGCCCATTTCTGACCGGATTAAAGCGGGCCCGGTGCTGCTAGCCAGTCCTGTGACAGAGTTAGTGCACTCAAAGAAGGCTCTAGGAGGGAAAGGATGACATTTTTTTAAGCGGTAACACGATTTAATAAGCCAAATTGTATTATTAAAGTCATGAAGGTTTCCTGGGCGCGCAGAAGCCTACTGACAGGTTTTCTCGTGTTTTGATAGATTGAGTGCTGTTACGGTACACTTCTCCCTCACAATGCAGTAGCTAAAACTTGAAGATTAAAGATCGCACACCTCTAGATGAGTCAAAGCCTGCACCACGGAGCACCTAATACATTTCGTGATTGATTTCCCCGCTGCGTTGTTTCCAGTTTCAGTTTTGTGTGAAACTCCTTTCCCCTCTCGGCACATTGCACGGGCTCAGCCCTGGTGTCCTCGCCGCATCCCGCAAGGTAGCGAGGGGAAATCTGAACCTCTGGGAGTCCAAACCCAGACTCTTCTTGCAAAGCATCTTTCTGGCCCAAAGCGCCTCAAGAAACGTTTTAAACTGGAGCTGGCTGAAGGAGCCTTTCCGCGTGCCCGAGTGGCGAGGCTGCGCTGAGCCACCGCGATGTAGTGGGACAAAAATAGCCCTCCCGAAGAATCAGAGTCTCTCCGTGTATGGGGACCTCGCTGACTCCCGAGGCCAGGTCCCAGGGTCTGAGCCCCGGGACGATGACCGCGACGGGCCCCAGCGGGGCGGTGTGGGGAGCCTCGCGCTGCCCCGTTCGCACCCGGGACTCGGCCGCCGCAGCCCGCTACTGCCCCAGCCCTCGTCGGCAAGGGCATCTCACTCAGCCCCTAATGCTGCCTCCCTTCCGAGACCAGCACTACTACTTTATTCATTTCCCAAAGCTGTTTGTCTGGGGTTTTTTTTCCTCCCCCTTTTCCCCCCTGTGGAACCGTCCTAGTTTTCGCCACTAAAAAAAACTCAGGACCGAAATTATAACTGTTCTTTGCGGGACGTAAAGGGTTAATCGCCGCTGTCGGTTTGGTGTTTGGTTTGGGTGGGGTTTTTTTCCTTCCCTCGAGTGCATATAATCTCATTTGAGCCCCTCAACGTGGTGAAAGCTATTGATTGCTGTGTAGAGCCACCGACTTTTAGCAGGCTTCCCCAGTCCCCTCCCCAAAAGTAAATAAATAAGAAAAATAAATAAAAAGTAAATAAATAAGAAAAGCAAGGAAAAAAATAAAATTAACATATATTTTCGGAAGTGTCTCAAATATGTACAAATCCCGTTTTATGTCTTCCCATTCACGTGTATATTGATATCATAAAAGAGAAATCCTTCAGCATGGTTTTTCTCTAAATGCCTTATTCATTGAAACGGGCAGTTCCACTCATTATTCCACTCCCTTAAACCCGATTCTGATGCTGGCTAAATATAGAGCTTCGCCTTCCTGGGAACGCGAATCGAATCCCCCTCCAGTAGCACAGGAGGGGGAAAAAACCTTGATCAAAGCCCTCCTTTTCTTCCCAATCCTGGTTTGTTGGGGCGGAGACAGGTTTCTCGCTTATTGCAAATCATTTGCAAAGATCAAACTTAAAATGCATTCATCTGTCCCAGAAGCAGCAGTTAAAAACCCCCAAAGTTAGGGGGTGGGGGTTAATAGAATTAAAACCAGACTGAATTATTTTCAAACAAAGGTGTAACGGTGGAAAATAAGATGCGTTATTTCAGAGCTGGGAGAGAATGTATTTTAATCGGGACAAATTTTTAAAAGAAATACAAACATCCATGGACAAAAATGCATAGGACGGAGTACCGAAAAACACTTTCCCTGTTTCAGTCTCTCCCATAAAATCTGCGGATTTTTTTCTCAGTCATTGGGATTACTTTTTTTTTTTTTAATTACCTACGCTCGGATCTTTGGCCAGCTCACAGCCCACGAGATCACCCGGGGGAGCGGGGAGGAAGGGGTCTCGGCATGCCCCGTGTGGAGGGGGTGGAAAGGCACAAAAGGTCAGAAACGCGCCCACCGCGCGGGGCCGCGGCCGATCTCCCCTCGGCCAGCAGAGGTCGCCTTGCCGCCCACAGAGGTCGGGGGAAGGGGCGACCGGACGGGGGACGGTCCCGCGCGGAGGGCTGCGCGCTTCCGATCCCCCGCCACGATGAGTGCCGCCTCTGCTCATGCCGAGCATCGCAACGCGCCTTCCGCGGGCGACGAGGCGGGCACCGCGATCCTGCGGAGGAGGCAGCCGTGCCGAACCGCGGAGGCTGCGGGGTGAGCGCCTGGCTGCGGGGGCACGGGGGGGGGGGGGCATGGCGGTGCACCCCTAGCCCGGGCGAGCGGCACAGGGGCGACACCGCAGTCCGAGTCTATTTAAGTGAAATTGCCCATTACTAAAGGTTTGCCCCAAATACGTGCCAGGCTGTCTGAAGCTGCCAGCATCAGCAGTAATTCCTGATAATTGCTTTTTGGTTTACTCAGCTAAAACACAGAATTATAAAGTATATATAAACACAGTCTCATATATATGTATATACATAAACACACTCACACACATGTTTATTGCCAGTTTCTTGGATGTAAAGTGATCACCTAGTAGAGTTGCATTTCCCACTGTTTATGTAAAGGTCGAATATGTAAAGTAACTGTGTGTGTCTTTACAACCATATCTTTACTTCCTGACACTATCTTGAGATCATTTCAAGACAGCTTAGTTATCTCTACAAGTGGCAACGTTGGGTCCCACTTCTTGTTTGAAATAAAACTGTAGGGTGTGTTTGCTCCCTCAGCTTCAGAAAGGAAAACAACTTGCAAACTAAGTTAGGACTCCGAGGAGGTCCGTTGTTTAGTAGCTGTCTCATCAGCAAATGCAAGTTTCAGAACTTTTTCTTGGCTGTTTTATTGCAACCAGATTTCCCCGCGGGAAGATATTCCGCGTGAATATGGCTTTGCTTCTCTTTCACTCAAACTCTAGTCTCGTTGGTTGCCTTTTAAAAAAAATAGGACTTTGAAAAAAATATATTTTCCTGATGAGTAGTGATTGGAGGGCACTTATACAATACGTTGATGAGGGCGGTGTAACAGCCCATATGGAACAGAACACAAAAATAGGATCTAAACAAAATCAAAGGGGACGTTTAAGATGGGGGGGAGGGAATTCAGAAGGGTTTGGGGCGGACACGCTCGGGAGCGGGTACAGTTTCGCGCACAGACTAAAGGAAACTCACCGTGTAGTCTAAATGGAGCCTGCCCTTTGAAAGGGGCAGGCTACGGGGCGCCGTGCGATTTGCGCAGCCGGGGGCGCGGGCACCGCACCGCACCGCGCCCGGCCGCGGCTCTCGGGTCTGGGCTTCCCACATCGCCTCCGGGGACCAGCGGCGACGGAGACGCAAACGGCGCGTCTTCTTCCTCTTTTTTTTTTTTTTTTTTTTTTTTAAATAAGAATTTTAAGGGATACTCCATGGGGAAAGACAGAAGTTCTTCACTTTTCTCCGCGAATCTCCATTCCCGGCCAACCTATGAAACCGTCTAAACACAGGATGCATTTCTATTTACAGACTGGGGAAAAAAAAAAAAAAAAAAGAAAGAAGGAAAGGAAAAGGATCTAAAAGGGATTGGAAAACATAAATAGAATGGAGGGAGTGTTGAGAGACAATTTGAGGTAAATATTTGTACCTTCTTCGATCTTGTGTTTAACAGAAATACATGAAGCTTTTATCCACGGTTTTAAGAGAGAAGGAGGCTGGAGGGAAAACATAAACAGTCCCATCTCATGGCTGGGGCCATCCCCACCCAGCCTGCCCTGCCCTCCCCGCTCAGGGCAGCTTCGCCTGGGCAAACCAGAACAGTGGCTCCCGCCTAGGAAAGATAAACGCTCGGAAAGGAAATAGCTGAATTAACCTCCCCCCCCCCCCCCCAAAAAAAAAAAAAACCAAACCAAAACCAACCAACCAACCAAACACCCCAAACATACGGAAATTGTAAATATGGCACGGCAAGCCCGAGCAGGGGAAGAGGTGGAGGAGCCCGAGTGGGCCGGGAAGGAAAATGGAAGGTGTGATGGGAGATAAGTGACGGGGATGGAGAAGAGAGACAAGAAAAAAGTATAAAGGGAAATACAACTAAGGAGCCAGGAAAAGTTGCCTCCGAAAGCCCGAACCAGGGCCGCCGCACTGCTTGACATTGAAATATGATAATCAGAACAGCTGCGCCGTGCTGCCCGCAGCCAATGGGCGCCGCGCAGGCGTGACGTCCCCGCGCATGACGTCAGGCCAATGGCGAGCGGGCTGAGTTGGAGCAGAGAAGTTTGAGTAAGAGATAAGGGCGAGGCCAGTACCCGAGCCGCCAGCACTCAATTCGGCATCGCTGCGCTGTGCCGGTCCCGCGCAGCTGGACTCCATCGCACCCCCGGACTCCACCGCGCCCCATTCTCTCTCTGCAGTCCTGACAGTATCTCCTCCCACGCTGGTGGTGTTTTGTTTTGCGCGCACCCCCCCTTTTTTTTTTTTTCATTTCAAGCCTTTTTTTTTTCTTTTGTTATTACTACTTCTACTTTTTTTTTTTTTTTATTACCGACAGCTCTCAAAACTACTTTGGGGTCTTAAAACGAAACCGTACACCATTTCACTGTGGACATTACACCCTCTTACAGATATGGGAGACATGGGAGACCCACCAAAAAGTAAGGCGGAAATTTTACCGTTGTTGGAATAAATGTGCTATCTATTGTAATCGCCTCAGGCAGGCGAACTGCTAAAGGGCTGAACTTCATTTGCATGGTAGAGAAGGTGCCTTTGTTGCCATGCCTGCATGCTTGCTGTGCTTTAACCTCGTAGCCTTGTATGTTAATAGCCTGGGGTCCTGCTCTGTTTTAAAGTTTGGGGAGCAGGCGGGATTTTAATGGGATCTCCAACCACGGAACCTTAAATTATCTTCGTGCTAGACTGCGGTGAGGCTGTCTGACTATCCAGCACCTAGTCCGTCTAGGGGAATTAGCACTAGACTTGCAAAAGCGAGCAAGTGACAACCGTAATGATGGTTGTTCTTGCTAGCAGCCTCGAGTCCCCTCTTCTATGGCAAAGGGCTGAATGGCAAGCGCACCCAGCCACGCGTTCGACGTTTCCAATCAGAGCCTCTTAAAAAATGAAATTAAGCATATAGGTGCTCTCCCCGTAAGGAAAGGAATCCAAACAAGCAAACAATAAAATAAAAATAAACCGACGAGGGACTTCGGAGATTTGATTCCGTGCAAGGCTTGCGAAATGAGGACCTTTACCCCGAAGACTGTTCACATCTGCATTTTAACATATGTTCCGCCTCCTTTCTAAACGATGGCACACTTCAATTACCATTCAAAAGTGTAATACTCTTTAAAAAAAAAACCCAAAACAAACAAAAAAACCACCAAAAAACAACACTATTCCCGGAGTATGCCCTATAAGGGAACGACACTAAAAGTGTGTTTATCTCTGTAGGAGAGTAAACGGTTAGTCAATCATGTATTTATTTTCATTTCAGAAAAACGCCTGATTTCCCTATGTGTTGGTTGCGGCAATCAAATTCACGATCAGTATATTCTGAGGGTTTCTCCGGATTTGGAATGGCATGCGGCATGTTTGAAGTGTGCAGAGTGTAATCGGTATTTGGACGAGACCTGTACGTGCTTTGTTAGGGATGGCAAAACCTACTGTAAAAGAGATTATATCAGGTACGCCATTTACGTTGTTTAATTCTTCGGTGAGATTTTTTTTTAAACTTTATAAATCTGACAGAGGCAGGAAGAGGAACAATTGTGAGAAAGAGGATGAAAAGACAATTGGTATATTTTTAAGTGATTTCCCCATAGATAGACAGGCGAGGAAAAAAAGTTCGAGTCGTCAAGTTTTTTATTCCATAAATTCAAATACAAATCTCTGTATAAACAAAACCACATTCGGAAACAGCTAGCGACTGTATGAGACCCTCCTGAGGACTTTGGCAATGCATCCTGTGATTCTAACAAAGTGGGAAATCGTAGGTGATGGAGAATATCTTCAGTAGTGTAGATATTATGAGCAACATGGAACTGATCGCTTTTTAATGCAACCTGAGAAACGCATCTCTGTTTTTGCAAAGGCATAATGGCATTCATAAGAAAGGCACTTCAAGCATGTATGCCGTAAAAATACACAGGCAAAAAAACCCCCAACCTATTTAAACTAGGCCTATCAAAAAGCAAACAAAAAAAAAAGGCAAAAGAAAAACAAAATCAAACCTGAAGTTTCCTTCAGAATGAAGGATCGTTTTGTGGGAAGGTTAAAACCTAGACCGAAATGCCGAAAAGTGTCTTCGCTAAAATAACTGACATTTAATCTTTTAAAATATTAACCCCTTTGGTGATATCTGACTGTCCTTTCTTATCTTATCTATACTGATGAATTAGAGCAGATCAAATTGCCCATCATCTGTTCGGGAACAATTGGGTATATTTAGATAATGGAACCACTTCCTTCCTCACATTAAAGTCTGGTAACTGATAAAATGTGAGAGTTGCCGATCCTGACACTATAGAGAAACCAAAGCAGGAATTTCGAGTGTGTTTATTATTTGTGCTCCTGGGTCATGCTGATCCGTTTCAGTGTCGTCTACTGGGTTTGCCAAACCAGAACTTTGCATGACACTGAGGTATGGACAGTATTTATTTTTTTACAGAAAGTTTGGGGAGCAAGTACCTACCTAGCCACCTAAGATATCTTTTCTAGTTTCTTTGTAATTCTGAATTGAAATAAAGCACTTGAGTCTTTCCTTCTCCAGTGCACAGTTCATAAGCAGACCATTCCTTCAAGCCATGTTGTGAGATTATTCTCAAAGTTTTACTATGGCAAAAAACAGTACACTTTCGTCCTTTCACTAATTTCAAATGAAAGGAAAACATTTGGGACTGAGATGTGCTCACTTACCTTCTGCAAGAACTCAGTGGGCGAAATTTAAACAAACAAAAAAATGCAGCTCTTTTAAGTTAATACGCAATACATTTTATTTGCTACAATTTTAAAAGATGTACATTATGTGCAAGTCGACTTTGAATTAGACCATGAGGTCTATAATTGTCAGACATGTGGGCAACCCCCCCAACTTTTGTACCTATTAATGCATACACTTTGCAATCGTGCTGTTCTTTTGCCGTTTAGCTGTTTGTTTGGGTTTTTTTTCTTCTCAAAACGTTATAATTTGGAAATATGTAGCTCTGAATATAGGATGAGTACACCTCCATAGACATAACAGCTAAAGATGTGTGTAAATAAACATCTGTACCCACAAGTATACATCTCTAATGTATGACTGTCTCTAATGAAGTCTACTGGTGAGGAAATATGTGGGGATGAATATAGCTCAGTTTTAAGAACAGCTTTTACAGTTCTGTGGATTGTGTGTGTGCATGTGTGTGTGCATATGTGCGTGTATCTGTACATTTGCGGAAAGATGTTAATTTTACTTAATACCAAGGAGGCTGGCTAAGGAGCACTCGGTGGGAGCCGAGAGACTGTGCAGTTCTAGACACCCGAGTTGGAGCATGTTCTCATGTTCATCTGCTGATGGGTGAACTGTCCCCCTCTCCTCCACGGGAGACGAGGAACCCGCAACCCACTCCAACGTGTAACCCCAGAAATCCATTATTTGCCGTGTGGGGCTGTCAGCAAGAAGTTGCCCTTTCACTGCTGCCGGAGGGCTTGAGCCCCGGCTCAAGGTGGGAGTGTGAGCAGGAGGGGAGATGGGGCAGGGAGGTTGGGGCAGGCTCTGGCTGCAGAGCCAAAGCACCCAAAATGCCTTTTAGTAGGGGCGGGGAGTTACACTACTATATATGTGAGCGTGTGTCTGCCTATATTGTTGTATAAAATTAACCTGGTGAGAGAGGACAAGTGGAAGAGCTCCGGCCGCTGGCAGAGCCACCCCTGCCATGTGTCAGAGGCCAAGCTGCCGGCAGCCCGGGCACGCATTAAGCGGCAGAAGTCCTGATTGGTTTCCTCGCAAAAATAACACCATTTGGTGAGGCTGGCACGTTTGTGGGGAGTGGATGGCAGCTTCGCCAGCCTCGCCTTTCCCCGGTGTACCCGGGCGGTCCGGCTCAGCCCCGGGCCAGGCTAGGTCCTGTCCCCCCGCCGTGGGGAGGGAGGGAGAGGGCAGGGGCGGCCCCTCGCCTGCTGCAGCCCGGGCGCTGGGGCAGGAGGGAGAGGTCGGCATCTCCTCGCGAAGGAAGGGGGCCGTTTTTTTGTTTCTCCCTCTGTTTCTCCTTCCATCTCCGCCGCCCCTTCCCTCCCCCCTCTCCTTGCCCACCGGCGTGTCCGGGTCCCCGACGTCTTTTACGGCGGGGGGATCAGGTCACCGGCAGCAAACGAGTCCATTTTATTCCTTTCCTCTTCTGGCTTCTGTATTTTCAAGGCTTGTTTAACTAGTGGACTGCGTGTGGCGCGTCTACGCGGGGCCACGGGGCTGCCCACGAGCGGGAGTGAAAACCTCTCTCTTTCTTTTTTTCCCTTCCTTTCTTCCCCCCCCACCCACTCCCCGTCCTCCTCCTTCCCCCTCCCGTGCTCTCCCTCCTTCCCTTCCTTCTCCTTCTTTCTGGGCTGGGCCCTGCTCAGGTTATACGGCATCAAGTGCGCCAAGTGCAGCATCGGCTTCAGCAAGAATGACTTCGTGATGCGCGCCCGCGCCAAGGTGTACCACATCGAGTGTTTCCGCTGCGTGGCCTGCAGCCGCCAGCTCATCCCCGGCGACGAATTCGCGCTGCGGGAGGACGGCCTCTTCTGCCGGGCGGACCACGACGTGGTGGAGCGGGCCAGCCTGGGCGCCGGGGACCCCCTCAGCCCCCTGCACCCCGCCCGGCCGCTGCAGATGGCAGGTACCGCCCGCACCCGGCGCCGCGGAAGCCCGCGGGGTTTGGCGCCGCCCGGCCCGTCGCCTGGTGGGGGGCCCCGCCGCTTGCAGCGGACTCCGCGCTCCCGCGGAAAGGCGGCCCCGGGCGTGCGCGCCCCATGCCCGGGGCTGCCGCAGGTCCGGCTGCTGGGAGAAACGCCCGCGTACGCGGTATGTGTGAGGCGGAGACACCTGCGCAGGGGCCGCGGCAGGCTGCACCCCTCGCCAGCCTGCACGCCTCCTGCTCCGACCGGACACCGGGTGCAGGAGCCCCCCCCCCGAGTCCGGAGCAGCCAGGAGCCTAAGTCGGAGACAGACGAGCCGATGCACGGAGGAGGTCTGAGGTAAAGCACAGACCCCTCTGTCTCTGGAGCATGTGGAAAAGCTGTTTTAAGCACTGGAGGAAGCGGGATCCGAAAAGAGATAGACTTCATAACTACAGGCGAGCACTTAGGCCGTAATTTAAAACTGTCAACAAGCTAATCTTCAGTAATTGCCTTTTAAAGTGACTCTGCCTTCTTGAAACGTTTTATATTTGATGAGTACTTGATCTTAAAACTCAGCATTGTAACTTGAGAATCGCCCCACCTTACAACTTTACTTACACTTTTAGTTCTCGACGTGTACATCAGATACTCAGAGACGCTTAGCTTTAGGAAGAGGAACGTCTCTTTGAGGCAAACTTGGCTGGACAAAACAAGGTTGGCCGGCGTTATTGCTGTGCAAGTAACTGTAACTCGAAAGGTTATTTACAAACACAGCTATGTTTAAACGGGCTCGTTTCCCGCTTCTGAGCTCCTTTCAGGTGACATACATAGATATAGGAAAAAAAAAAAAATCCCGTAGCTGATAATTGCAGAATTTTAGAGAGATTGTACGTGCTCCCTACAGCATGTTTGTGCATGTCTCCAAAAGGCATATTGTGTCTGCAGGTACAACACTGCTAATAATTGAAGCCTTCGTATTGTCTTCATCGAATTTGCTGCTTTATTGTTATAATCAGAGAAGTCGGAACCCGACTGTACAAAAGTGAACACTTTTGAATATTAGCTAGCCAGGGTTTTAGCAAAAAAATTATTTTTTATTTTTCCCTTGACTGGGTCAAATTATATCTAGATAGCTACAGCTACACAATACACAGAAGAATAGCACAATCACACGAATACTTTTAGCTCTTGATGTGACGTTACCCATTGTTTTGCATTTCTTGGCGGTTTCCATGAGTTGCTAGGCTTGCTCCCCTTTTAAAGAATTGGCGAAACATTAATATTTTTTAAGCATTAATCAAAAGTTGACATAAATTCACCTAGCACCTCCACTTTCTAAGATAGACTTCCATCTCCCGAGCTCTGGGATAAGGGGGCTCTCACAGGATTTTCCTCCACTGTCATGGTGCAGTGGATTTGGCTTGTTTTGCTTTGATTTGGAAGCATCAAAATGCCGGGAGCTGTTGCAAATTATCGCAGCCTCTGGCTAAACTGAGCTAGATTCAGTATACAAGAAGCAGACCCGAATTATGATTAATTTAAGAAATATTCTTTTATGATTACTTTTCAGGCCAAGAATCTGTTTTGGTGATTTGTCGGGAAATAAATACATAAACTCCTCCCCCTCCTTTCCTTAGCGAACTCGCCCTCCCCTGTCAAGTCTCATACAGGTTAAGCTTCTGTCATTAAGTGTTTTGGGGGGGTGGTTTGTTTTTGCAAATTAATTTTCTGTGGAGTCAGAAATGTCAGTCCTGTCACTCCACCAGCGCATAAAGCAGAGGAGGCTGCAGGAGCTCCGATAGACCTGACTGCTTAAATGGCCTTTGAAAGAGAGTTCATCACCCCCCACCCCACCCCACCCCCTCGCCTCCCCCGTCCCACCAGCTTAGATTCTGCAGACTCCTTGCTTCCTACTCATGGGGATCCTGTTCCTCCCTTCCCCTTCCCTTACAGCAGAACCTATCTCTGCCAGACAGCCAGCTCTGCGACCCCACGTCCACAAGCAGCCCGAGAAGACCACCCGAGTCCGGACTGTCCTTAATGAAAAACAGCTTCACACCTTGAGGACCTGCTACGCTGCCAACCCCAGACCTGACGCCCTCATGAAAGAGCAACTGGTAGAAATGACTGGCCTCAGCCCGAGGGTCATCAGGGTTTGGTTTCAAAACAAGCGGTGCAAGGACAAAAAAAGGAGCATTATGATGAAGCAACTTCAGCAACAGCAATCCAATGACAAAACTGTAAGTGGCTTCAGCCTCTGACCGTGCGTTGCCTTCCTTCCCAAGGAGAAACGCCTGGGCTATGTCCAGCTCAGCCAACCTCTGGGGTCGGTTTGACGTTTTTGATTAAAACAAACAAAATTATACCGCTTAACTATTATTCGCTTGTTCTGCTGTCAGTGCAATTCAAACAGACCACAGCGAGAAGCCGATACAGGCAGCTCAAGCGAACACATGTCTTTTTGTGGGGCTAAGAATAAGCAGTGGATTAGACTAACTTCTCTGCAGCATGAATTGCGACCTGCAGACTTTATGGGCTGTAATAAGCCCAGCCTTGTGTAATATTTATATTGCAAATGCAAAGGGATCCTTGAGGGGAAAATAATGCTTTTGCCCTCTCTCAATGGTTTTACACGGGAGTAAACCCAGAAGTAAAACCCATGAGTAAAAGGGAAATTTTATGTATTTTCTTAGCACTTTACATACTACAATGTGTATGTGTGTGTTTGTCAGTGCACTTACTGTAGAAAAAGGCAAATGCAATGCAAAGTTTATGGAATTACCATCGTGTTTACAGGTTATTTAAAATATATATAGTTCTTGTGTAGAAATATATTGAGTTCTTCTCTGCAGGCATATGCACGTGTGTAAGCTAACTCTTTTTTTTTTTTTTGCTGTTGTTGTTAGTCCACTTGAAGAAGAGTCTGTTATTCTCCCCTTGTATATTGACTCTCCTGAGAATGACTATTAATTCATAAGGCTGCCTAGTTAAGTGGAATTTAAGGAGTTTCGTTTTACCCTGTTGGAATGAAATAAAACCACGCTGTTATTAACTCGCCTGAACAATCTATTCGTCGAGGCTTGGAGTTATTTTGTACACAGTGCCTGCACCACAGGGCATACAGGGAAGGCTGGGGTTTCCTTTTTTTTTTTTTTTTTTGAAAGAGCGCGGTACTGCGGTACTGACGTATCCCAGGTTTGCCGTGCAATGGATATATGATCCAGTTAAGGTCACGCAGAACAAAACCAGCCTGGATGCAAAATAGAAAGGCAGCATGATTAACCGTTTCTTGTGCCGAGCCGTGCATAGGCAGCCAAGATACAGAGTGCTCGTGTTTAAGCAAGCTGGGGGGGGGGGGTATGCCTTGAGAGAAATACGAGGATTAAAGGGAAAGAAAGTAAACTTCCACCGTGATAAATGCAGCAGGTAGAAATAGGCTGACCTGGAGTAGAATAGAGTAAGACATTCACAGCAGATTAACAAAGCAAATACAAGCGACTGTATAGATAAGATAGAAAGCAGTTTATTGACTCAGCGCTTATATACAATAAAGTTAACTAAGCTCATTAACATCTTTTGCTGGGCTGTTTACAGAATATCCAAGGGATGACAGGAACTCCGATGGTGGCTGCCAGTCCGGAGAGACATGATGGTGGTTTACAGGCGAACCCGGTGGAGGTGCAGAGTTACCAGCCGCCCTGGAAAGTACTGAGTGACTTCGCATTGCAGAGTGACGTAGACCAACCTGCTTTTCAGCAACTAGTAAGTGTCGGTTCCCAGCCGGAACAGGCCAGCCTGTACCCGGGGCAGAGCAATGGGGGATTCCCTAAATGCCCCGGATACCCTCAGAGAGATGAGCAATTCAGACGAGCTGGATTTTCCTGAAATTGCAATGTGGGCATTATGGCACTCTGTAAATGCGGTGAATTGAACTGATTTAATAGGGCTTGGTGCAAAATCTACCTTAGCGCACAGCAGAGCTCTTGTCGAGTTGAGTGGAAGACGGATAAGGCTCGACCCAGGTCTGAGACTAACTCAGCTCGCACACTCCTGAAAACTGAAAGCACCTCTATCCAGAGAACTAAAACATTCTTCACATGTCATTTAATTGTATGTACATTTATGATAGCAGTTTCTAAAATTCACCCCTCCCCCCTTTGGGCCAATTTTCCCTTTATACTATAGGGTGGATTTTAAATATATGATTGCAATGTCAGTCTGTGTCCTTGTTTTGTCACACAAACACGAGTAGCTTAATTAAATTGTCAAAGCTCTTGTTTTATGCATGTACCTCTAGATATAACTTTATATATCTATATCTACATATATACACACAATATATACATATATATAGTTTACATTAAATGTTGTGCTTCGGAAAGGGAATTGTTAGTATGTATTCACATGAAAAATTCAAACAATATAATAAACTGCCTTAAGCCAAAAGAAAACAGACATTTTAGAATAAATTCTGTTCTTAACTCACTTCCTTATGCCTACATCATTTGGCAGCTCATATGGGACCATATAATCTGCAATACTTAGGCCCAACAAGGTGAATTAAGGACAGAAGTTAAACCTTAACTCAATTTCCTGGCCTAAGTATGTTAAAACCAGATCTTTAAAATAATAAGGTACATTGTGTATGTTTTTTCAGTGATTCAAAATAATACTTAATGATGAAACACTAATATATAGACCCTTTTTTTGATCTATTGGGCATTTTTTTCAACATAAAGTGATGGAAAACGAAGGTTTGTAGCCATGTCTAGAAATCTTTTCAGACCTTTTCAGTTTAGTATCACACTCTTTTACAGGATCGCTTTGGTTTTTTTCCCCAGTGGCAGGCTGCAGCATGCTTCCCTCCCCTGGCACACCGTGCTTGCTTGGGAAGCTGTAGCACAGCAGCAGGGCTGTTTGCATCATCTTTTACCTCTAGAGCAACCACCGGTTTTCCTGCTTTAATCAAGCTGTCAAGCAGACACAAGAAAAAGCGACCTCCTTCGGTTGCCTTATTTATTGTGCCTTAACAGAATAGGAGACTTTAAAAACCTTTGATACAGTGAGTTTTTGTAAGGAGGAGGTCTAAAAAAAAAAAAAAAAAAGAGGCAGAATGGAAGCTGGATAGCCCAAATACACACACGCATATAGATAGATCATTAGATAGACAGATAGATATTGATATATATTGGGCATAATGTCTGATACTGAAAAGAGTTAAAATGAAGAACTGTGGATGGAACAGACAGTTCATCGACCTTTCAAGGCACTTCTCTAATCTGGAAAGGGCCTCCTTAATCACAGGATCGGCCAGCTAAATAGGTGCTAAAGATGCTAAAGAAATGCTTTTGGATTAGCAAAGCTCTACCCTTCAAATCATGCCTTTTCCCAACTGCTGCTCCTAAACTAACCGGAGCCATGGGGCACATTAGAATGGAGAAGTGTGACCTTTTTTATCAAACTGACCTTTGTTAAAAAGAGATACCACCTGCTTCAAATCGCAAATGAAAGAGGATGGCTTGTTTCAAATGCCTTCTGCTCCTGGATGCTCCTTCTAGGTTTATTTTATTACGTGCACAAAAGGCGAAAAAAGTAACCTTGCAGTTTTGTGTCAAAAAACCACATGCACTCTGAAATAATTGACTAGAACATCCTGTTGGGATTGCCACTCTTGCAAGACAGGGAAGAAGGCCTCATTAATAAGGCTGGGTTTTTATTTGCTTGATTTTTCAGTCTTTTTTTTTTAACCTGCTTTTTTTGGTGATTTGGCTGAAGGCCTGAAGAAGATCCCTATGAAGTCAATAGGGAAACTAAACAAAGCAACAAACAGTGACACAGCCTCCCGTGGAGATGTATCAGGCCATTCAGCTACATGCCTGTATATTTATTTTTGTGTTCTTCTTTGCCTTTGCCTGCTACTTTTCTTTGTTACAGTTGTAAAATTTCTTTTTTTTTTTGTTTTTTGGCAGGTTAATTTTTCAGAAGGAGGACCTGGTTCCAGTTCTACTGGAAGTGAAGTAGCATCAATGTCTTCGCAGCTCCCAGATACGCCCAACAGCATGGTAGCCAGTCCTATTGAAGCATGAGGAACATTAATTCAGATTTCTGTTGTTGTTTCTGCCCTTACCATCACCCCTGTTGGAGAGAGTGGGAAAGTGATTGCGTGGGACTCCAAAACTTAGGGGAAAAAAGTATTTAACAACCCGTAATGAACCTAGCAAGGAACTGCTCCATAAAATGAACGGAGTCATGTTTGAAAAGACAAGGTAATATGGTAGTAACACTGTGAAGACAATCATGGGATCTTACTAGAATAAATACTAAAAAACCAAAACCCGCACTATTCAATCATCAGAGGAGGATCGAAAAGACGTTTTCAAAACAAAGTATTTGTACTCGTGGATCTCAAAAAAAAAAAAAGTGAAAAAAATTATCTTTTCATTTGACTGCACATTTTAGGGAGAAACCAAGGTAGAGGGACTTTCTATCTAGTCCCTCCCAATCCGAATGGTGCTGTTTCTATATTGGTCATTGCCTTGCCAAAAGGAGCTCCAGTAGGTTTTCCATCATCAGGAAAGAGACGATTTAGCACCCCATTGTTGAAAGATTCATTGCAGGAAGGTGGAGCTGCATTGATTTGCAATGTTGGTCTTAGTTGACTCTAACAAGGGGTTGTTTCCTGGGTCTCTTCTAGCATGTACTGTAGCAGGGTTTTGATTTTGTTTGGTTGAGATCCATCCTCTATCAAGTCTGAAGTGATTAAAAATAGTTTTTTTAATTCCTCTTTAAAAAACATTTTATAAAAGCATTGCAACAAGGTTACCTCTATTTTGCCACAAAGCATCTCGGGATTGTGTTTGAAATGTGTCCATCCAAGAACCTTCCCCTCCCCCAAAGATGTATATAGTAATTGGTTAAAACGACTGTTTTTCTTTATCTTTCTCTCTCTCTCTCTCAATAAAGAGAAAAAAGTAAAAAAAAAAAATTAAAAGAAAAAAATCCTTATTTTTGCTCTTACATTGCAAAATTATAATTTATTATTTATTATCAAAAGACTTGCCACTTTTCATGTCATTTGACTATTTTTTGTTTGCTGAAGCAAAAGAAAAAAAAAGAAAAAAAAGGATGTACCATGGTCTTTGAATTATATGTCTAATTCTATGTGGGCTTTGTCTTTTTTTTTCTTAAATATTATGTGAAATAAAAGCGCCATATATAGAATTATTATATCTTCAGGACTATTTCACTAAATAAGCATTTGGTATAGAGAAAATAATGATAATATTAATATCAAATAATGAACAAAGTTCCCTCTTTTAAATATTTACAAGTTAGCAGCTAAAATACCTGAAATAAAATATTGCATGCAAAGCAGGTCGTTAGTGAATAAAAGGAGTGTGATATTTTATTGCAAGTATTAACGACCAGCTTCTAAATTTCCGTTTCAACAGCTATATCAGGGCTAGCTGGATGTCCTAGCTTTCAATCCATAACGTTAGAAACTCTCTTGTTCCCCCCCTCATCCCTTGCCCTTAAAAGTAATATTATTCTAGGCATGATCTGACATAATGTTAGGACATCTAAAGAACTGGGAGCTCAGGCTTTTTGCTGAGTTCTATTATTTTTAAAAAATAATAAAAAGCAAGTGCTGTATACCAAAGCCTCATTGTTGAGATTGTTGAAATGACTTGTACTTTATAAGCTCCTGATAAAAGGGACGTTTTTTGCTTAACAAGTCAAGTATGACTATTATTTATCAGTGTCTGCTGTCAAAATGACTGAAAAATGCTGCAGGAGGAATAGGGTTGAGCGGATATTGCTGTGAAATTGCACGAATGGTGTTCCTTATTTTCTGTCGACTTCCCTCTCTTCTCTCCCTCTTTTCTTCATTTTTTAATTTGCAGGGGAGAGAGTGATGAAAACTAGAAATGTGGGTGATTTCTTGGGGAAATTAGAAAGAAGAAGAAGAAACAAAAACATAGGAAAGGGTTGGTTTTGCTCCAATCCAAGTGTTCCCTAGTGCTCCTGGCCAGCACAAGACAAAGGCTTGCTTTAAAAAATCCTTAACAACTGGAATATATAGATTTTTAGTCTGACAAAGACAAGTTGGTTTGCATGACAGTTACTCCAAACCCTAATGTTTTCTTAACATAACCTTTTTCTTCCCTCCTCACCATCTCAGCCCACCCTGAGCAAGCTCAGCTATAGAGACAAACCAGTAGAAAGAAAAAAAAAAAGGTTAAAAGTCTAATACAAGGATTTCAATCATCCTGATTAGAAACTGGATTAATTTTGTATGCTCAAGTGTAATACATTTTTGAGTTCTTGATATATATTTAAATAAATATGAAATCTACCTTAAACCGTGTGATCAGTAACCCTTGTGTTTTCATACAGGATCAGAGGCTTGGTATGATGCTTCGGGGGGCGGGAGGGAGAAAGGGTGTCATTTCTGCCCGGTGGACTAACGTGTAAGTTGTTTGAGTCGCTCTTACTGACGGGAGGAAAGGGGGAGTTTGGAGACCGAGTCTCTGACTCGGAGGGGTCTTTAATTGGCGCTGAAAACTCTAGGGTCAGGGCAACACGGGGGCCTTTGCATTCGCCTTTTACCACCTGGCGGCTACCGCGTAGGTGGGAAGCGCGGCCACTCCGCAGGGAGAGGCGCAGGGTTACGCCGGGGCGGGGATGACCCCGCGAACGAACAACCTGCGCGCGGGGGCATTGCCGAGACACCCCCCCCGGGCAGGACCTTCGGGCCGGTGAAGGTCTGTTGTCTCCGAGGGCCATACAGGAAAGAAAGGCAAATTTTGGCTGTCGCTCCTGTCCCTCCTTGCGAGAGGGAAGGGCCGAGATAAGTGGTCCGCCGGGAGGCAGGGGTCTTCTGTTTGGGCTGACGACGGAGCGTCTTGCTCCTCGAAACACACAGGGCAGCATGTCTTCTGAGGGCTGCAGCCGAGTTCTGACCCCTCGGTTCTACAGCGGGCTGCGGGTGGGAGCCCCGCTCGGGATGTGCCTGCACTCACACCTACTGTGTGGCTCCTGTCTGCACCCCCATGGAGGGCCTGAGCCGCTCCCCCCGACTTTCGGAGGGAGCTATGGTCGCTTCTGTGGCGGCCGCTCGGGGGTCTCCGGCCCCTCAGGCTCAGCGCCGCGGGGCGCGTCCCCCGGGCGCCGCCGCTGTCCTGCCCCTCTGCGCAAACCTGCGGCCACGGGGTCACACGGGAGCCTCCCCCGTCCCCGAAACTTCAGTTAAACAAACCTCGTCTTATTTTAAGATTATTTCTTTTGCGGGGAGGAGTGGGTTCTTTTATGGCCTTTGGTTCCCTTTTCCATTTCATATATTTGTGGCTTATTTCCTCTCCCCCCCCCCCCCAACTTTGAGTATTATCCGCAAATAGAGACCAACTTTTGAGCAGTCCCTCCTAGTGCCTTCAGGAGAACACCCTTCCTGAGCTTGGCCAGCAGGATTTGTGCAAGCGAGAGAAAACACTCTCTTTATGAAATGCATGTGCGTGTCCTTATGGTGCTCTGTGCAGGTTCCTGCTCTGGTTCCTCTTTCCGATACGGGCGAGGGTGGCAATTAACAATCCCAGGTCTGCCGTTTTTCTTCTTGCTGCAGCCTCTCTTAATAATGTCAAATAAAGTCTGTTAAAGCCTGCTGTAATTTCTCTGAGAATTTTGTTATTTTTCCGAGAATTTTGTTTGTACACACAGAGACCAATATTAAAGCTCTTCTCATTTCAATATTTGCACCAGGTTAATTAGCTCTCAGCATCTCCAGCCAACGTAGGAGACTCAGAAGCCGGGGATATGAATTCCAGCGTTGAGATCAGTCGAACATCTCAACAGTAAGTTCTTGCCTTTATATACGTATGTATACATACATATCTTGACAAATGCACGTTGGGTCACCCAAAAGTGGGCAGCGGGGAAGGATTGAGGGCCGCTCTCCGCGGTGCCGGCCCGGGGAGGGCTCGCTGACAGCCCTCGGGCCTCCGCAGCCCGAGCGCAGCGCACGGGACGGAGCCGAACCGGGTTCCGGGTTCGCGGTGCCGGGCGGGTTTCACGGGCACAGCCCCGCGCTCGTCCCGTCTGCACGTCCGAAGCGCCGACAGCGTTTTACGGTGCGAGGTGCCGCTGCTGGCGCTTTGCGTGCTTCAGCGGAGCTGTAAGTAGTTAATAAAGGGGCTGGAAAGAGATCCTGTTTACTGATTGTTCCTGATTGTTGTTTTCTTGATAACAGAGCAAGCCACTGAATGACTGTTTGAGCTCAGGCGCCACAAACATAAACTAAACAGCTCCCAGTGTGCCGGCCCTGCTGGAGGATCACTCCTCACCTCCCGGGACTTGTGAAGTGCAGGCGAAGGCAGCTCCCAAGGAGGCAGGCACCAGAGGGGCGGTGGAGGCTCGCCTATATGACCGAGCTTTCCATTATCTGCCGTCATTAGCCAGGGGAAAGGGGTGTAAAGTCAATCGGTGCCTTTCCCCGAGCCTCCTGCCCGTGCCGGAGGTCGGGGCAGGCTCGGTGCACCGCTCTTCGCAGCATCCCAGACGGGAGATGCGGCTTTTACATGTCTGCTGTTTCGTTTGAATTTCGTTGAATTTTCTTGCCGCGGCTGAGCTTCACCAAATAAGTGCTCTGGGCTTGTCCGGGGCCGGGGAGGGAGGGCGACGGAGGCAGGGAAGGCGCGCAGCCTCGCCGCGCCCGGCCCGCACTCCCCGCCGGGCCGGGTCGCCTCAGACCGGCAGCACCGGGACAGTAACCTCGCCGGGAGGCCCGGCCGCTCTCCGCCGCTGTTGCAGCTGGATTGATTACCTGCAACTCCGGATTTCTCCGGGGGGGGGAGGAGGAAGGATGCAAACCAGGATTTTTGCTGGAGTGTATCTTTGCTTTTTTTGGTTTTCTTTTCTCCTGGCAGACAAAACAGCAAGGTGTGTTTGTGGGTGAGAGAGAGGGCGGAAAAGTTTTCCAGAAATAAGGGACACGGACCAAAGCAGAGCTCGGCTCCTATTACCTCGGGCGGCAATGGGAAGAGGAAAATAGGGTGTTACTGTGGCTTTTCTTTAGGAGGGCTGTTCAGGTCGGTAGATCTCCAAGGCTAATCCAAACAACCTGTTCGACTTACAAGGTCCGGAGTCTAGACAGAGCTGGTGGCTCGGCGGCTCCTTATCTGGTTTTGGAATCAGCCAAAAGAGACTTTTCTTAATGTCCACAGCAGCACTGGGATCTGCCGAGGAGCCACCGCACCTCGCAGACAGGACAACAAATACACCCACCACCACACGCTTTACAGCCCGCTTTGTTGTTCCCGGGCCGCCGCGGCTGCCGCTCTGCCTCGCCCCCCACCCTCGGCCGCCAGGCAGGGGTAACTCGCCTCCGGCGGGCTGTTTAGTAAAACTTGCTTGCTACGGCAGCTGCTCCTGTCGCTCCCCCGGGCACTGAAGGGCCATTTCCGCGGCAGGATGTGGCAGTGGGCACTCGAGCCCCGCTGGGGTCAGAAGTGCCATGGTGGTTTTGGTTTGGGTTTGGTGTCGTCCCCCCACACTTTTTTTCCCCCCCCGTGTTTTTGCTGCTACTACTATTTTTTCTTTTCCAGTTGAAGTTTTGCAGAGAATGGAAAAAAAATATCCAAACTCACTCTTGTTCACCAACGTTAAAGAATGATCGAAACAAATCAATTAAGAGAGAGGAAGTCAGTTTAGATAGATGATCTTCTTTGGGAGTAGAAAATTGCCTTCTGTATTAGTCCCTTTTTGCTGGGTCTGTGGATATTACAATCTGTAAAGCTTGTTTGATGCAGTTGGGATCAATAAAAGCATTTAACTCAATAGCAAGCAGCATTTTGGAAAGTAAGGAGAAAGAGGCATCTTTTGGTTGGATGTCACTCTTTCTATTTATTAATTTATTTTCTTGAGCTTTCAAACTCTCCTAGCACATCGGGCAGGTGGATGGTGGGTTTCCAGGTTTCTGAACAGTGCATGAATCCATCCACCACCTCTGATATTTCTCTAATGTAACGCAAAACGGTTTGCTGCGAATCTGTGTGATTCCTCTCCAAACTCTGTGCAGTTTCTCAGTGCAGTTGAGTTCAGGGCCATGATATTCCATTTTAGAAGAAAGCAAGCTGATTGGTATAACTATGATGCAGTGATATGCTATTTGCAGCAGATACTGTAATTGAGTCTGCTAATGTGGAATTATGAAATTTGCCAGTGAGTAGGACTCTTTCTCTATGCAGTTTAGAAGGTTTGTGGATAAGTGCTGTTTTCTAGATTTAGTAGTTGCAAATTTCCTCATGTACAGAGCAAATTATATTGCAAAGCTTTTGTAATAATTTTCCATCAAACATATTTAAACCGTTTTAAACTCCCAATAACTCAGGGAACTCAGGATCAGGAGAGCAACATTTCCCTAGAAAAGGAATCTTAACCATGATCCTGATACTCCTCTTTTTTACCCATGAGGAAAAAAAAAACCCTGTCATGTTTATTTTTTTCTGAGACAGATACAAGGTGTTGTTTGAAAAGTGTTAAACTTAGCAGGTATATAGACATAATAGTGACGTGTCACTGTGCATGATCAAGTTAAAATATGTTGGAAATTAACTTGAAAAGTTTATGAAGGTTTTAACTACAGCCCATAAATTAACCTTTTTTACAAAGATACGATGGTATGTAGAAGATCTTACAATATATATGACACTTAAAAAAATACTCCAATATTTGGAGCCCAAACATTTTTTCCCCGACTTGAAGACACAAGCTAAGGTCCTAGTCCTGGAAGTGCTTACTGTAAGTAATCTGAAATAATTAATATTAGACATATCTAGTGAATCAGGAATTGCAGGAGCAAACATAGGGCCTTCCGTGAAGGTAGTGAAGGTTTTGCTGCTAACCTCTAGTGAAGCGGGAATGCATAGCTTTGAAGGCTTGAGTCTAGTTCTCACTGAAGTTAGTGGCAAAAATCCCCTAGACATGTGGGTATAAAATAAGTGCTGTGATTTTGTAGGGAAAAAAGTAATTTCCTTTCCACCACCCTCATTTTTTCCATATTTGACCTTAAATGACTGCATAATTTTCTATTATAAGAGAAAAACCCTCTTAAGCTATTGATGCATCAGTAAAAGCATCTTGCTTGGTGTGGTAATCAGAAACAGGAACCAATAGCTCATCTGAATGTACAGAATATTATAAAATAGCCGCTCCCTGTCTCACAACCTCCTAAGGGAAATTTCATACATTGTGAATTCTGGGATAGGAGACTACATACAAATTACTTACACGATATTTTACAGAAGAGAACTCTTAGCAAAACTTAACAGAATTAGCCCCACACCAGCTCTGAAGTTCTAACTGACATGTATTTCACCTTCATGATATGAAGCAAGGAAGATTTTGAAGGATTTGGCCCTACCAGCGTGACTCAAATTCAGGCTCGTTCTGAGCCAGGCAAATGCCCAATTGGCTGCTGCAGAATGATCCCAAACTTCACACAGCACAGTCAGTGGGATTTGAGGTGTGTTAAAGGTGCAGGGTCTCATTTAGTGAAAATGAATTGATAGTAAACAGGGTTTTTTACTTAGATTAATTTTCTGTAGCAAGAATTTAATGATTTTAGCACTTGAAAGGCTAGAGCTTTTTTAGTTATTCAAGTAACGTTATTCAGGGTTGGGCCTTTCCTGGCTGAAAACCATGGGTAGTGGGTAGTTCTGATAATTAAGTCAGGATGAGCAGGATTGAGCACTTAGTGGCCAGAGACCTCAAATTGTTGTATCACTTTAAATGAAAGTGTTTTAGTCCAGCATTCATTCCAGATCTTACTGGCTTACTAGTTAGTGTAACTGGGGAAACAGCTAACCCCCAGTGTTCATACAGGAGCAATATATTCAAGACAGTTAGATGCGTCATCTTCACATTTTTTTAAATACTAGGTTTTTAAACCTTTGGTTTTGTGGTTCACTGTTTTTCTTCTAATGAATTAGTTTTCAAGGCATCTTTGCCTGTTATTCCAGTAAGCACAGCTGTTTTATGCCCCAATCTTAATTTTTTTTCTGAGTAAAGCCCCAACAGACTTTAAGAGAGTCATGTGTCCTCAATTCAATTGAGCCCATCACTTTTCAAAGTCAGGGATCTCTGCCAATTACATAGTGGCAAAGGCAAGAACATTTAGATTTTTGCAATGCCCACTACATACCATATTTCTTTGTGGTACTATTACTATACTATTATGAGGTACTTCAGAACAGAAGAATTGGTCATTAAAGTAGTCCTGGAAGTGAAATGTCACCATTTGGGATCTCAGCTCTGCAGTATGTAGGCTCTTCAAAACTGATTACATTAGGGAAATGTGTTTGCAGTTTTAATTTAACTTATTAAATCATTATCACAGAAAAAAAAAGGCACAGAAGATTACAAAGGCAGATACTACTTCTTACAACTATCACATCAAAATTATTCTTAAGTTTGACATTTTTCCTGGTGAATATTTTGTTTATAAAAAGACATTTCTTTCTGAAACCATTAGGTCACTCAAGCAGGGATTCATTTGAGGGTGCTTACAGCTGTTCCATGGTTGTACAATGCCTAATCCAATAGGCCATGCTCCTCACAGGTCCTTAGAGCAATGCTATAACCAACATGGTCAATAATAGTAAATAAAAGACCATGGTGATGTTAATACAACTCTACAGTAATAACTGGCCAATATAGATGTAAAGCCTTGTGTCTTATAGATGCTTAATTCCCACAAAATAAATTTTCAACACTGCACCTATTCCTGTTTCTATGGCAAAAATGTTGCTAACTTCCACAGGATAATTTGATCTCTTCATTCAGTAAGTGGCTCAAAGAAAAAATGGGAATTAAGAATGAAATACCATGACAAGTAGTAGCATTGCAATTAGCAGTACAAGTTTTATGCTGCAAGGACTGAGTCTGGATGGAAAAAAACCCACAAACCCTGAAAACTGAAAGTCTTGTACTGCAGGATGACTATTACAGTCAGTAAAACAATATGTTCATTCTTTAGAGTTTTATCTGCCTTTAACTGTTTAGCAAAAGAACTCTATACCAGAAAATATTTTTAGTTTTGATATACATTTGAATATCTTGCTGGACCAAAACCAGCCATTAAAGCAGCTGTTGATCAAACAACGAATGCAAAAATGTAACCAGTTAATGATCAGTTAAGTATGGTGAGTTATCTCTTCCAATTCTTAATCATGTCTTTTAGTTGGGTGGTGTTAATCTGAGTTGTCCTTTAGTTAATGATTGTTTTATACTTTTTTTTATATTGTAAGATATTTCTTATTTGGGGATAAAAGTGAATAGAGTCAGGGGGAGGTACAGACTTTTGTGAATGTGGGGTCTAAAAGGAACAAATAATTACTGCTTCCTTGATGAATTTAGGTCAGTGAAACTCCCAGGGGCAGTATAGAGTGGTAAATGTGCCCCCTCCCAGCTTCTTGTGCACCTGGCAGAGCATGGGAAGCTGAAAAGTCCTTGACTAGCATAAGCAGTACTTAGCAACAACTAAACCATCAGGGTGTTATCAACATTCTTCTCATCCTAAATCCAAAACACAGCACTATGCCTGCTACTAGGAAGAAAATCAATTCTATCCCAGCTGAAACCAGGACAAAAAGTCACATGTCTGAGCCACTGTTTCATGCTATATTCAGACTCACATGGGCATCACTACATGGGTGATAATCTTCCAACTAAGAATGGATTGCCTCTGCAGTCAAAAGGGCTAGAGGTCATTAGATTTTAGTGAGTCTGAAAGCTGGAAAAGTCACAGAAATACATGATGTGGGTCAGCCGTAGCGCATACATGTTACATACTTGCTTAATAGCTTACAGAGGTTTTTGGTTCACATATGAATGCAAAATGCCTAGAAGACTCTGCAGTGCTCTGGGGTATCAATACTGATGTGGAAGATAGTGAGTAAAGCTGGCTGATATTTCCATTCATGCTGAAGCCTCCTGGAGCCCAGAGTAACGCCTCTCTTTTTGTTATGATACTTTCACAATTTGCAGTGGAAGTAGGAAGCAATTAGGTCAGCTTTAAAAGAACGCAAGCCCACAATTAATTATGTGCATATAGCTACAATAGGAACTTACGACTTCTGTGATTAACAAAAATGCTTCTAAATCTGAAGCAATTTTCATCAAGCTGATCTCATTCAAACTAAATTAAGCAATTCTCAAAACAAGGCTCACAGCTGGATATGGCCATGATTTGAGAACAAAACTAGAAGATTGAGGGGAGATAGAAATGTGCAAGGAGTGCTGGTTGATAATAATGATTCTAGTTATTAGAAGAGGTTGGTATGCTGTTTTCTCTTTTGGAGATAACTGTAGGTATAGAGACTCAAGGGAAAGATCACCCTTATCCATCAGTCTTGTGGCAGGACCGAGACATGTCTTTGTACATATTTTATTAAATACCTTGCCACCTTGTTTGAATGCAATAGACATATAATAAGTTATAACAATCAAACTGGTTCTCAGCAAACTGGTCTGGATTACTCTATTTTAACAGAAAATAAAAGGAAAACCATAAAAAGCTGTTGATACTGAAAAACTCAGGAGCCCTCCCTAAATAAAGATAATTGTAACCACAGGAAGCTGTCAATAGGAAAGAATGTATATGAGTAAGACTGGAAGAGCCCAGTGATCAGATGTTCTTGATCATAGAAAAAGTAAAGAAAAAATCAAAAGAAATCTGACCCAGATCCCAAAGAGTTGTCTGCATAAGAAGGACCTGCAGTGGCATAGGACTGTAATGACTCCAGACTCACACTCTCCTTCATTCTGTTATAGATGGTCATAAAGAAAGAACCAAATGTTCCTGTTCACTCAAATGATTCTACCTGTAAAACTGCCTTTTCCATCTAGGCAGTCCTTTAAAGATAAGCCAAACCTGGATATTGAAGAGGGACTGATATGTAAAACTTTGGAGAGTCAAAATCTCATCCTAAAACACCATACTATAACGCTATATATACAAGCCCAAACTAGCTCCCAAATGAAGTGTAAATGCAGATTTTCAGGCACAAAGTCTGTGTTGTCTGTTAAGCTTTCTTTTGTGGAGCCCCAGATGCTTGAGCTCAATGCAGAAATGAAGACGCTTACCAAGTACCCAGCACAAGAGAATCATTGGCAGTGATTGATTAGTAAATTAAGAAACATCCAGGAAACAGCAGAAAGTAATTGTAAAATATTAATATATAGATTACAAACAAATGAACAACCTGTCCTGAGCATAAATAAAGCAAACTAAAAGTTCCTACCTGCGGGCTCTATTTCTTAAAACTAAATTCCTCTCTCCCATGAAATATTTGTGTTTGCAGCCTTCTGTTTTTACACAGTCAGGATATGCAGCCAATAGGCCATTGTGAAAGGCTATGTACATACCACACCTATTACCTCTTCCTGACGTCTGCCTGCACTGGTGAGAAGTGGCTGGGGAATAGAGGGATGAAGAGGAAGAGACAGACCCTGTTTCATCACTTTGAACAGCCTGCAGAGGCCATGCAAGAAATATAAGTAGTGAGAAACTCACCCTTAACATCAATAGACCACACAGTTGAATGGATTTGGATGTTGCAAATATCTTGACATATTTATAAAATTAAAAAAAAAATTGGTAGTCAAACCAGAATTGCCAAAAAGCAAAACCAGTGACCCCCTTGCTAAGGAATACATAGAATTTTTCATTTTAAATGAAAGAGGTCCAAGTTTTTCATATACCCAGAAACTACTTTTATAATTGCTATAGTTTCACTGACATTGGGGTAAAATTTTAAGAATATTTTAAATTATTTCAAATATATTTTAATTTTAAAAACATTTTAAATAAAAATGAAGTCATATATCTTTAACTTAAAAAAACCCACCTCCCACAAACCTCTTGGGTTGGTTTAACTGAAGCAGAAGAGATAGCCAGGTACACCAGAGTGTGTGAATGACATTCACTCCTTGTAAAAGTGTAGGGAAAGAAAAAAAAACCCTCTCCATAAATTATCATTTCTGATTACATTTTAAAATAAAAGAGGAAAGCATGGAGTATGTTGCACAGTACCGAGCACTTCCCGGGAGCTGCACTTCCCCACACTACCTCATTCTGCGCATAGTGAAGTCAGTGAGAAGGGTTCTTCTTGACTTGAGTGAATTCAAGGTTGATCTTATTGGCACTGTGTCCAACAGGCATCATTGAAACTGTAAGAGCAAGGCCAGAGACTCCAGTGGGAATCCATGCATCGACTGAAGCATGTCCTTAAGCAGATATCTGAGTCCCATAAAGTCATCAGATTTAAATATGTACTTTAAGCTGAGAACATGCTTTGTTGAATCTTGGCCTTTGGCAATTATTTGAGACATCAAGTTTTACTTGCTTTATGACTAAGCTGCTAAAACGTCTTGAAAAAAAAATATTAATGCCAGGGGTCATTTTTATTGATGTTTTTACATGAAAAAAAGAATTCCAGAAAGTATAATTTATTAATGAAATGACAAGGGCATGCTTAGTTTTACTACAGATTTGTTCTTGTCATTCCTGGAAACACTGCTGTATGAAGTCAATTCAAAACTGCTATTTAAAAAAAAAAGAAAACAAGCTTCATAGATATAAATTGGCCTTGCTCATAAAGCTATAGTTCTAGAGATCCTTGTTCTGGAACAGATGAAGAATGTCCCTGGGAACACTTGTAGAAACCTGAAAAGCTAAGGACATTTTTTGTGGAAATTGGAGAAAAAAAGGTTTCTGTACATATGGTTAGTGCAACAATGAAAGAATTTCAGGAAATTTGGCACTTTAATAAATGTCCTAAAGTTAACTGGATTTGCTAGATGTTCAGGACCTTAAAAAACAAGAATACTTATGAAGATGAGATGTAGTGATTCAGGAACTTAATTTTAGACACCTGTTTTTGAAGGATTTATACAGACAGATTTGTAGAGACATATAGATACTTGTAGATGGAGATACATACTGATTTGTAGCAATATACATATAAATTTTTATTTTAAGTATAATTTAGAAGGAGATAACAGTCCTGTACTTTGGTACAACTGGTTGAATTGTTATTTCTCAATGTATTAACTGGTAGATTTATATTTTTAGTCTGTTCACAATCACTTGCAAACTGATCTTCAGTTCCATTAATGCATTTATTAACCATAAAAACTGAATAATCAGTCTATTCTGCTAAAACTTCTTTTTAGAATTAAAAAGAAATTTAACTAAACTTAATTATTAAATGACCCTCACTATTAAGTAAAAAAATCATCTCAATCAGTTTGTTGAGATGTAGACATATGGATGTAAATAATCAGTTGTTCTTATTTTTTTAACTGATTTAACAAATACTTTCCAAAACTCCCCTGGCTTCATAAAATACAAATTTCCTTAAGTTGCAGAAAATTACTTCTGGTCATTCTTTTTTTGTTACATACATCTTAAGGATTTTCTAGGATATTTCTAGGAACATAACTTCATTGTTAGCATGAAAGTGAGAGCATATTATTTTTCTTTGTTTCAGAGTGTTCTTTCTTTACTAAGCAACGCTGCTTATTGTCCCCAAGAAGGGACATAATGATTTGCTTAAAACAGAGCATACACTAATCCCTTTTCCTACAAAGAAGGAGAGGTGGGGGAGTTGCCCTCCTATGCCAAAAATGGTATTTATTGCACAGGGCTATCTTTGAAGAACAGCAATGCGCAGGTCGAGAGATTATGGGTGAAAATTAGAGACCAAGCCAACAAAGGAAACTTTGTGGTTGGTGTCTACTACAGGCCACCCAATCAAGAAGGGGAGGTTGATGAAGAGTTCTTTCTTCAACTGCAGGAAGCATCATGCTCGCAGGCCCTGATCCTGATAGGGGACTTCAACCACCCAGACATCTGCTGGAAAAGTGACACAGTGAACTGCAAGCGGTCCAGGAAACTACTGGAGTGCACTGAGGACAACTTCCTAGTACAGATGATGGAGAGCCCAACCAGAGGAGAGGCGCTGCTGGACCTGTTGCTCACTAATGCGGAAGAACTTGTCGGAGAGGTCAAGATTGGAGGTAGCCTGGGCTGCAGTCATCATGCACTGGTGGAATTCTCAGTCTTGATGGGTAAAAAGTAGAGTCAGGACCCTAAACCTTAGAATGGCAAACTTTTGGCTGTTTAGGGCGATAGTGCATGGGATCCCTTAGGAAACTACCCTCAGAGGCAAAGGAGCAAATGAGAGCTGGGAGATATTTAAAGACATTTTTCTTAGGGTACGAGAGCTCTCAATCCCAATGTGCAAGAGGCCAGCTTGGCTAAGTTAAGACCTCTTAGCCAAACTAAAACACAAAACCAAAATGCATAGGCAGTGGACGCAGGGATATACATCCTGGGGAGACTATAGGGATATGGCCCAGGAGGGTTTCTTCAGGTACGTAGGACAACAAAGGAAGATGAAAGAAACTGTACCCCGCTGATGAGCAAAAAGGGAGACCTGGCTACAACTGGGCTGCACCAAAAGAAGTGTTGCCAGCAGGTTGAGGGAGGTGATTCTTCCCCTCTACTCCGCTCTTGTGAGACCCCACCTGGAGTACTGTGTTCAGCTCTGGGGCCCCCAGCATAAGAAAGACATGGACCTGTTGGAGCGGGTCCAGAGGAGGGCCATGAAGATGATCAGGGGGCTGGAGCACCTCCCCTATGAGGCCAGGCTGAGAGAGTTGGGGTTGTTCAGCCTGGAGAAGAGAAGGCTCCGGGGAGACCTTATAGTGGCCTTCTAGTACTTAAAGGGGGCCTACAGGAAAGATGGGGAGGGACTCCTTATAAGGGAGTATAGTGATAGGACGAGGGGTAACGGTTTCAAACTGAAAGAGGGTAGATTTAGATTAGATATTAGGAAGACATTCTTCACTGTGAGGGTGGTGAGGCACTGGAACAGGTTGCCCAGAGAAGTTGTCGATGCCCCAGCCCTGGAAGTGTTCAAGGCCAGGATGGATGGGGCTTTGAGCAACCTGATCTAGTGGAAGGTGTCCCTGCCCATGGCAGGGGGGGTTGGAAGTAGATGATCTTTAAGGTCCCTTCCAACCCAAACCATTTTATGATTCTATGATTCTATGATTCTATGAATATTCTTAAGTAATTTATAAGTGCTTATTTCAAACTGAGTTGTTTGACAGTGTCCCTAGTGAATCTTGATATACATGTCTTATAATTCATACACAGATGATACTACATGAAATATTCATTAGGAATGCTCTAAATTATGTACCAAACACCAAGGGTTGTGCCTTTGTCACACTTTTCATCTGGTAAATATCCCAGTAGGCACAATGAATTCACTTATATCTCACAAAGAGTTTCCCAACATGTTTCAACTATTTATCTTATGGCTACAATCCTCCATGTGTGCGTGCATGTTTTTGTTTTTCAGGATTTTCTGAAACCTGCCCACATCATCAGTGCTGCAGTAAAATAGATAAAACCTGTAAAGAAAGGCATTAGCTTGTGTTTTACTTTAGTTAAGTGTATTTCAAAGCAGTTTCTGTGTTTAGACTGCATTGAGGAGATCTGGTCACAGCATAGACAGATTAGACTTCAAGAGGAGACAGTTAAGTGTTTTTAAAAATTCCAGAAGATTTCCCCATTAATTTAAACTGAAACACACAAGCAAGAGAATACAGGAAAATAGATCCCTACCACATTTAGAGCAGGCAGGTATCATATAATGACAAGATGCAACAGGTCTATCATGTGATGAGATGGTGTCATTTGTAACTTCTTAAAAGGTAGATGAGGAACACATGGTACTTCTTTGACACATGATGCCGAATGACACATCATTTAAAATGAATAGCTACAAATCTCAGACATAATAGATCCATTTGGAAAGTGCACAGCATGACGCTAACTTCTTACAAATTTTTAACATCTTCTGAAATGTCACATTCATTATTCAATAATATAAACTAACATAATGTTGTTTTGTTAAAGTAAATATAATAGCAACTTAAATTCTTCTACCCACACTTTTCAGTGCCTTAGGCTACTTTTCAAGTAGAGATGGCTTGCAGTGAAATTACAGAGACACTGAAGATCCCGTACAATGGAAGAGAGAAGGGGTAAACTGTGTAGATCCGGTGAGAAGCAGCTTATCTAATGTGCATTTCGCTTAACCTGACACTATAGTTATACACAAATGTAGTTTAGCCCCAGTCGGCAACCAAGAACCACTTGGCTGTTTTTGACTCCAATTCATATTGAAGTTCTAGCATATCCGGCACAGCAGCACTCAGCAGTGGCATGACACCATTCATGCCATGATAGTCTACGGTTAGTATCCACTCTCTGTTAGACTTTCGCACTGGCCATATGGGAAAAGGGTGAGCGAGCCTTGCTGATCACTCCTTGGCTCTTGATAAATCAGCTTATGGATAGGCATCAAGGAGTCCCAGTTGGTGCGATATTGCACTGTTGTGGTAGCGATCGGCACCTGTTGTTCTTCGACCCTCAGCAACCCCACAACAGAAGGGTCCTCTGAGAGACCGGGCAAGGTGGACAGCTGTTTAATTTCCTCCGTCTCCAAGGCAGCTATACCAAAAGCCCACCGGTACCCTTTTGGGTCCTTGAAATACCCTCTCCTGAGGTAGTCTATGCCAAGGATGCATGGAGCATCTGGGCCAGTCACAATGGGGTACTTCTGCCACTCATTCCCAGTTAGGCTCACTTCGGCCTCCAGTACAGTGAGCTGTTGGGATCCCGCTGTCACTCCAGAAATACAGATGGGTTCTGCCCCTGTATAGCTTGATGGCATTAGGGTGCACTGTGCACCTGTGTCCACTAGAGCCTTCTGCTCCTGTGGGTCTGATGTGCCAGGCCATCGAATCCACACAGTCCAGTAAACCCAGTTGTCCCTTTCCTCCACCTGGCTGGAGGCAGGGCCCCTCTAACACTGGTCATATTATTAGTTACTCACTCCTTGTAAATGTGAATCAAGAGTCCCTTCATTAAGATCGGAAGTAAACTTAGCCCTCTTACTCTGTCTGGGGAACTGCTCACTGGAAAGTGGAGCTGCAATTTTCCTGGGAGAACCCCCTTTTGTAATAGTTTTTCCTTGCAAGTCACGTACCTGTGCCTCTAGGGTCGAGGTGGATTTTCCATCCCGCTTCCTCATGTCCTCTCTGTGGTCACACAGGTAAAACCCTAGGGTGCCCCGTGGTGTGTATCCTCTCCATCCTCTCTCTTGAGCATAAGGATGTTGACTCCTAATGGCTGAGATACTGCTCCGTGCAGGTGGAGATTAGGACCTATCCTCTGTGAATTGCTGGACCTCCTGGGACAGTTTCTCCACAGCCAAGATAAGGGAGGAAGAGAGACTTTCTTCATATTGCTGGAGTTGGCCAGCCAATTCCTCCACTGTTTGTTCCTCTCCGTCTTTCCAGGTCAGTATTGCCAATGAATTTGCATGCGATGATGGTGCACTCCATACAAACTTCTGCCACATGGGTCGTGTGCACCTGACTTCGTCTGGATCTTTGGGTAACTGCTCATCGTTCAGGTCACTATAAATCACCTCCAGCACGCCTAATTCCCTCAGGTACTGGATACCTCTCTCCATGGTGGTCCATTTGCCTGGGTGACATATAACATCCTCCTTGAAGGGATACCTTTCCTTCATGCCTGACAGATGCTAAGGGCTTGTGCCCCCTTTTCCGAATGCTTTGTCAATGCCCCCTTCCCTAGAAAGGGATCGCAGCTGCTTGGCTTCCTTACCCTCTAAATCCAGGCTACTGGCCCTGTTATACCAGCATTGGAGCAGCCAGGTGATGATGTGCTCATCTGGATGATGGCTGAACATACCACACCTATTACCTCTTCCTGACGTCTGCCTGCACTGGTGAGAAGTGGCTGGGGAATAGAGGGATGAAGAGGAAGAGGCAGACCCTGTTTCATCACTTTGAACAGCCTGCAGAGGCCATGCAAGAAATATAAGTAGCGAGAAGTGGCTAGTGCACAGGAGACAGCTTAAAGTTTTAAAACCAGGATTTAACAAAAAAGGGAAGAAATAATAAATTTTGTACAAAAACCAAGGTGTGCTGGTTGTGGCTGGGATAAAGTTAATTTTCTTCATAGTAGCTTGTATAGGGCTATGTTTTGGATTTGTGCTGAAAAGAGCGTTGATAATACAGGGGTGTTTTTGTTATTGCTGAGCAGTGCTTACACAGAGTCAAGGCCTTCTCTGCTTCTCACCCCACCCCGCCAGCGAGTAGGCTGGGGGTGCACAAGAAGCTGGGAGGGGACACAGCCAGGACAGCTGACCCACACTGACCAAAGGGATATCCCATACCATATGATGCCATGCTCAGCAATATAACGCTGGGGGAAGAAGGAGGAAGGGGGGATGTTCAGGGTTATGGCATTTTGTCTTCCCAAGTAACCTTTACGTGTGATGGAGCCCTGCTTTCCTGGAGATGGCTGAACACCTTCCTGCCGATGGGAAGGAGTGAATGAATTCCTTGTTTTGCTTTGCTTGCATGCGTGGCTTTTGCTTTACTTATTAATCTGTCTTTATCTCAACCCACGAGTTTTCTCACTTTTACCCTTCTGATTCTCTCCCCCATCCCACCGGGGGGAGTGAGCGAGTGGCTGTCTGGTGTTTAGTTGTCAGCTGGGGTTAAACCACGACACAAGGTTCTTTGTAGCAGCATCATTATTGTATTTTCATGCTTTTACTAAGATTATCCCAGGGCAAGGTTGAATTGGGGTAAGGGTTTTCTCAGGCATGTTTCCTTCCTGGAGCCTGGAGTTCCACGTTCAGCACTCATCAAATTGATGAGTACCTTCTGATAAAACCTTGGTTCATCAAATCAAGGTTTCAAACTTGAAAAATAATAATGAAGGGCTTGAGTGGTTCTATTTCTGTTCAATAGAGTATGTGAACACCTGCCTGTGTTTGTGGTTAGACATGAGGTGAGCCCTGCGGTCTGGCAGCTCCCCACAAATCACCTCTCCCTTTCCCAGGCATTGCTTGGGATCCAGGCATCACTGTCTAAAAGCACTGGAGCTTCACTATCCTCTGCATGACAATACTGTGAAATACAATGTTTCCCACAGTTCTGGGTCAAGTCTGCCCATATCCTGTGGGAAGATGCTCAGTAGGGAAGCCATTACTGACATTCCCATGGTGATCTTGGGAACGGTGGCCCAGTCATGTTTTAGTCCCCCCTCCCTAAGTGGATCTTAGCTTTACTATCCTCACCCTGATGCTGTGCAAGGCAGAGTCATTACAAGTCTGAATTCACAAAAAGAAGAACCATTAATATTCTGGCTGTTAATAAAATGGATGAAGATATGCAGTCCTTCATTACACTTAGTAAAGGTCTCTTGTTCAGTTTCACAAAAGACAAATATATTTTTACAACCCATTTACTGTACACAGAGAACTAAAAAAAAAAACAACCCAAAGAGCTTTAGAACACCCAAGAGGCAACAATTAGTTTGATGGGGGAATCTGGTCATTTGGACTTTGTCTTGCTAAGCTTCAAACAAGGATGACCCTATACTTTATTAAAGACAAGTTAGAATGCAGCCAAAGCCCTTGAATTTTCAGAGCTGTTGGGTTTGTGGTAGCTCCTCATGCTGCACTGCCATGGCTGCTAGCACCGATGATTCATTTACACAGATTTTTCAAAAGAAAAAGTCTTTGTGCATGAAAACAGACCTCTATGACTTCTGTGTCCAATGGCTTATGGGACTGCATTAAGAATCTCTACCTTACTATATATGCCAAACCTCATCACGTAAAAATGTGAATGTTTATATTTTATTTGAAATAAAAAGATTTTAAATTATTTTACTTTAAACAAAAATAAATTTAACATTCTGTAGATTAAAAAATGCTATTTTGCCTTCCCAAAGATTCTGGTGTTTCCCATTTTAGCATGTTGTTATTTCTGGGAAGTATGATTTTATTGGCTGAACCGAGGCATTACAGAGTGTGATGGTTTGGCCCCAGCCAGCAACTAAGCACCACGTAGCTGCTCGCTCACTCCCCCTACCCCGATGGGATGGGGGAGAGAATCGGAGGAGTAAGAGTGAAAAAAACACTCCTGGGTTGAGATAAGAACAGTTTAATAATTGAAATAAGGTAATATTAATAATAATAACAACAATATAATAATGATAATAATAATAACAATATACAAAGCAAGTGATGCACAATGCAGTTGCTCACCACCTGCCGACCAATACTCAGACAGTTCCCGAGCAGCGATCGCTGCTCCCTGCCCAACCCCCCCCAGTTTCTATACTGAGCATGACGTCATATGGTATGGAATAGCTCTTGGGGCAGTTTGGGTCAACTATTCTGGCTGTGCCCCCTCCCAGTTTCTTGTGCCCCTGGCAGAGCATGGGAAGCTGAAAAGTCCTTGACTAGCATAAGCAGTACTTAGCAACAACTAAAACATCAGTGTGTTATCAGCATTCTTCTCATCCTAAATCCAAACCACAGCACTATGCCTGCTACTAGGAAGAAAATTAACTCTATCCCAGCTGAAACCAGGACAGTATCCACCCCTTATTCTATACCATCTATGTCATGCACAGGCCCTCCCCTCTCCGATGTGTTCCAATTAATCACCCACCGCTTTCCCTATCCTATATTGATATATACACACAGATATCATTCCCTTCGTCGATGGCCCATCCCTCTAAAATGTCCATTGAGTTCATTTAGCCCATGACTTTGGGTTCCATCTGTCTTTCAGAGCAGGAGAGGAGGTGTGCTGTGCTGGATTGTTGCATGCTGAAGCCAGTTCTCATTCCAATACGGTTTCATCAAAGTTCATTTTCATTAAGCTGGGCAATTCTTACTGTAATACCATTGATGTGGCATATAGCAAACATAACATACAGTATTATATACTTAACATTAACATACTATATTATTATATTAACATTATACTATATTATTACATTAACATGCAGTTAAGAGATAACATACAGTTAAGAGATAACATACAGTATTATATAGCAATTAATATCATACAATTCAGTTCATCGACTATTTTTACCCGAAATCAAATCCCCTTGAGGTACACATTGGACTTCCCCATCCTTTGGCATCACCCACCAAGTGCACCCAGGTCCTTGAGCAAAAGCAATCCCACGAATGGGTTTGTCTTTGCCAGAGGGGGAAGTAACCCAGACTGTCTTCCCCAGCATGTGTTTTATGTGCACTACAGGGACTTTATCTCCTTCTACAGTACGTAGAAGTTTTGATTGGGCAGGGCCAGCTTGATTGGCAGATCCCCTGGTGTTGACTAACCAGGTGGCTTTTGCTAAATGCGTATCCCAATGTTTGAATGTCCCACCACCCATTGCTCTCAGGGTAGGCTTTAACAGTCCATTGTATCGCTTGATTTTCCCAGACGTTGGTGCATGGTAAGGGATGTGATACACCCACTCAATGCCGTGCTCTTTGGCCCAGGTGTCTATGAGGTTGTTTCGGAAATGAGTCCCGTTGTCTGACTCGATTCTTTCTGGGGTGCCGTGTCGCCACAGGACTTGCTTTTCAAGGCCCAGGATGGTGTTCCAGGCGGTGGCATGGGGCACGGGATATGTTTCCAGCCATCCGGTCGTTGCCTCCACCATGGTGATCACATAGCGCTTGCCTTGGCGGGTCTGTGGGAGTGTGATATAATCAATCTGCCAGGCCTCCCCATATTTATATTTCAGCCATTGCCCTCCATACCAGAGGGGCTTGAACCGCTTGGCTTGCTTGATTGCAGCGCATGTTTCACACTCATAAATAACCTGTGCAATACTGTCCATAGTTAAGTCCACCCCTCGATCACGAGCCCATCTATATGTTGCATCCCTTCCTTGATGGCCTGAGGCGCCATGGGCCCACCGAGCTATAAATAATTCACCCTCATGTTGCCAGTCCAAATCCACCTGAGCCACTTCAATCTTAGCAGCCTGATCCACCTGCTGGTTGTTTTGATGTTCTTCAGTGGCCCGGTCTTGGGTACGTGACCATCTACATGACGAACTTTTACAACCAGGTTCCCTACCCGGGCAGCAATATCTTGCCACAATGCAGCAGCCCAGGTGGGTTTGCCTCTGCGCTGCCAGTTGCTCTGCTTCCATTGCTGCAGCCACCCCCACAGGGCATTTGCCACCATCCATGAGTCAGTACAGAGATAAAGGACCGGCCACTTTTCTCGTTCAGCAATATCTAAAGCCAGCTGGATGGCTTTCACCTCTGCAAACTGACTCGACTCCCCTTCTCCTTCAGCAGTTTCTGCGACTTGTCGTATAGGACACCATACAGCAGCTTTCCACCTCCGATGCTTTCCCACAAGACGACAGGACCCATCAGTGAACAGGGCATATTGCTTTTCATTTTCTGGCAATTTATTATACAGTGGGGCCTCTTCAGCACGTGTCACCTCCTCCTCTGGTGATATTCTAAGGTTTTTTCCTTCTGGCCAGTCCATGATCACTTCCAAGATTCCTGGGTGACTGGGGTTTCCTATTCGAACCCGTTGTGTGATCAGTGCAACCCACTTACTCCATGTAGCATCAGTTGCATGATGTGTAGAGGGGACCCTCCTGAACGAACGAAGCAGCTCGAACCCCTTCATATGCTGCCAATATCTCTTTCTCAGTTGGAGTAGAGCGGGCCTCAGATCCTCTGTATCCCTGACTCCAAAACCCTAGGGGTCGACCTCGAGTCTCCCCTGGTGCTTTCTGCCAGAGGCTCCAGGCAGGGCCATTCTCCCCGGCTGCAGTGTAGAGCACATTTTTAATACCCTGCCCTGCCCGGACTGGCCCAAGGACTACTGCATGAACTATCTCCTGTTTAATTTGTTCAAAGGCTTGTTGTTTCTCAGGGCCCCATTTGAAATCATTCTTCTTCCGGGTCACTTGATAGAGAGGGCTTACGATCTGACTGTAATTTGGAATATGCATTCTCCAAAAACCCACAACGCCTAAGAAAGCTTGTGTTTCCTTTTTGCTAGTTGGTGGGGACATGGCTGTTATTTTGTTGATCACATCCATTGGGATCTGACGACGTCCATCTTGCCATTTTATGCCTAGTTGCTATATGAATTTATGCCTTACAGTTGTTTTAAAACACTATCAATTTATCAAAGGACTATCTTTTAAAATATTGTTGCATCACTGGATTATTTACAACTTATCCTTTGTTATAAGAAAAAGCTGTTAGACTTGGTTTGGATGTGTTCTTAGTTTCACATAGTCACTTAACTTTTTTTACATGTTTTGTGTTTTATATTCTCTCCTTAGTATTGGCTCCTTGTCTTGGAGACAAGACACTGGACTAAGCTGGTATGCCATTTCATTCTTGTATATATAGCAGGGCAATAAGACTTAGGTAAAAAGGTTGAAAAAAACCCCATTTTGTTTCCTGTAGGTCCTGCTCTTTTATGGATATGTTACTTTAGCTTTGGTGGAATGTCACTGTTATGCTATGTATAGTTAAGATTTACATCCTAAAATTAGATTTTTGCTATAGGTTTCTAGAATCAAATTCTGGGTGGCTACATGACATGAAACAGACTCCTTAGCTTTTCAAAGAAAAAATTCTTAGTTTCATTTATTTGCATTGATTCACCCAAATTAGTATTTTAATCATCTCACTGTGTATCATTCCAGATAAAAGGTGATATCTGGGAAAGTAAAGTGTACTAGTATGGTGATTATTGTTAAATGAGTAAAGTTCCTCAATCTTGACTCACTTTTTCAGTCCCTTCTGTTTCTGCTGTTTTCTGACACTTGTGGCTTGCATATTATTTTTTCCTTACTGACTTAAGTATTTACATATAAATAATGGTGTTTAATCTTGAAAAGCAGTTTCAGCACACTGAATTCACAGCAGCAAAATCTGGTTCTAGACACACTTGTGTTACCACTCTAAATGAGTTAAAACATTTGGAAAAGGCCGTGCTAACAAAGGACCACCTGTACTGAGAATCTGAAGGGAAACACAGCACAGTTTAAAGCTATCATCATAAACAGCATACTCTAATCAGTCTCTCCTTTCATGTGAATTTGAAAATCCTTCTTCCCTAGAAGTACTTGCTAAAGACAATTATGCAAAAGCAAAACCACACAGTGCTACTGCTGAAAATTGCTAATAGATTCTGAAGTGTTTCAAACAAGGATATATTAGATTGCCCATGTACTTGTCAATTATAATAACAGAGGACAGCAGGCTGATGAGAATAAACAAAAAGCTTCCTGAGCAATGCACCTAATAAAACACAATCATAAGTTAATTTTTCAATGATGGTCTGCAGTTTATGCTTATGCCTAAGAAAATGCCTGCTTTCTTTTATTTCTCAGTATTCCCTGAAGTATTAGTTACAAACTAGTGTAAAAAATTCAGAGTTTTTCATGGTAATAGGAAGATTTCATTTTACCTCCTGAATATATTTTAGCTGTTTGAATGAATATTTATGTGTTTGGAGTGACCATTTGCCCACCTTTTTAACAACAAAGAATTCTACTTTACATGTGAACAGAAGTGGATTGTATTCCATGAAATGCTCTGGATTTACATTTTGTACACTGCGATAGCAGGCAGAAGCATGTGAACAAGCTCTGAACATTAAATTACGAGCCACAGCTTGTTCCCCCTTCACATTAGCACAGATCTGATGAATACAATATATTTATTCTTGGTTCAAGTTAATGCAACTGAAAATAAAACTTTGGCTTAATACAACTATTTTTCTAACTGCAGGGTTGATATTATATAACTTGGGCACATAATTTCAATGTGTATGTTGTAGATGATGCAGGAAACACAGGTGACTTGCATTCCCTTGTAGGAACTGATTGAGTCCTTGGAAACCTTGCATGTACTTGTCTATGATAAGCCTCATCTTCATACATACTATCTATTTATTACTAATTATTAGTAATAATTAGGAAGTATTACTAATAAATTAATTAAAACCTTGTTTCTCTCCAAACCAAGACAAAGTTTCTGGAGTGAACATGCCACACTACAATCATACATGTCAGTGAGGACATGCAATCTAATTCTCCATGACAGACTCATTTCAAAGTACTGATGATTCTGCCTGTCTTATGTGCAGGGATTTAACAGTAATTGCTGGTAGCTCCAAATCAAACTCTTTAGCTTATTTTAACCTCGGATCAAAAGTCATTGTTCTGGTTATGTTTCCCAACTTGGCCTTCTCAGTCTGATTGCATCTACAGGTTCTACAAGGCTGCCATGGAAAAGAAAGCTTTTTTTTTTTCTTTTCTGTTCTTAATCACAATATTCCATCTTAAAGGACACACAGGATAGAGAGAAAAGCTGAAGTTTCCCAACTTCTATTAAGTTTATGACTGAATTCAAGATCAGATTTTTAAAAAAAAGAATGTTGATACCTTGGCCTAAAAGCAATGCAGACATTCAGGTTGAGCACTGGATCACTAACAATCCCTGCAGTTTGGGTCCTAATCATGGGGACGGCCAAGCTCTATAGATGCCTGAGGCTTCCAGAACCCACAAAGTTCTGCTTCTGCATGTGTCCAAATATCTGAGTTACGACAGTGCTGAGCAGCCAAGAGAAAGAGCTAAAGTGATATTTATCTACTTGAAATCCTGAATCATTTACTGGAAATGTATTTGGAGTGCCAAATTACTATGAGACATAAGAGTGTTGTTTTGTATTTTGAACGAACACACTAGATGTGTGATGTGTGCAAGGTACTGAAGTGCATGAAAGACAATAAGTAATATAAGTATTATTTGAAAAATTGTTGAGCATGTCTTAAAGAAGGTATGTGCATGTGTGTGTGTGAGTGCATGTGTGTTTCCTGCCAAAATAAGAAGGTGATGGATTTGAAATTTAACAATTTGGTACATTAGTGTGATGTTTGTAACTTTTTTTCCTTGAAGATGCTCATAAGACTGAGGAACTCTTACATTTTCTTTCATCTATTAGAAGATGATGGGTGCAAGACTGCAAAACAGGGATGCAGTGAAACAAACTGAAAATAAAAACTGATTTTGTGCAAGCACAGTTTAGTCACAGAGTTAAACCAAAGACATGGTCAGGAGACAATGGTGAGGATCAGAAGAGTCATCTGCCTGTAAAACTGAGAAAGGAATTGTTGTAGAATAAGGAAAATAATAACATTCATGGACCGTTCGGTGTATTGCTTTGCTTCCTTGCACAGTTTCTACTCTTTTCTTCCTTGCACTTCTTTTCCCTGACTTAATGATCAGCTTAAGCAGGGAAGTGGTATGATGTACAGAGGAAAGCAGAGAGGTCCATACCCTGCATATCATACTGCCTGCTGGTGATAGCAGTGTCTTGGGAAGTATGAGGCTGTATGGGGTGGCTGTGGCAAGGTGTTGGCAGCAGGGGGCTGCAGGGGTGGCCTCTGTGAGAAGAGGTTGGAGCTGTCCCATTGTCTGGGTTTAGCCCAGGCCAGCAACTAAGCACCACGCAGCCGCTCGCTCACTCCCCCTATCCCGATGGGATTGGGGAGAGAATCGGACGAGTAAGAGTGAGAAACACTCCTGGGTTGAGATAAGAACAGTTTAATAATTGAAATAAAGTAAAATAATAATAATAACAATATAATAATAATAATAATATACAAAGCAAGAAATGCACAATGCAATTGCTCACCACCCACCGACCGATACCCAGACAGTTCCCGAGCAGCGATCGCTGCTCCCCGGCCAACCCTGCCCAGTTTATATACTGAGCATGATGTCATATGGTATGGAATAGCTCTTGGGGCAGTTTGGGTCAACTATTCTGGCTGTGCCCCCTCCCAATTTCTTGTGCACCTGGCAGGGCATGGGAAGCTGAAAAGTCCTTGACTAGCATAAGCAGTACTGAGCAACAACTAAAAACATCAGTGTGTTACCAACATTCTTCTCATCCTAAATCCAAACCACAGCACTATGCCTGCTGCTAGGAAGAAAATTAACTCTATCCCAGCCGAAACCAGGACAGTATCCACCCCTTATTCTATACCATCTACATCATGCACAGGCCCTCCCCTTTCCAATGTGTTCCAATTAATCACCCACCGCTTTCCCTATCTTGAGATATACACACAGATATCATTCCCTTCGTCGATGGCCCATCCCTCTAAAATGTCCACTGAGTTCATTTAGCCCATGACTTTGGGTTCCATCTGTCATCACAATCTTTCAGAGCAGGAGAGGTGGTGTGCAGTGTTGGACTGTTGCATGCTGAAGTCAGTTCTCATTCCAACATGGTTTCATCAAAGTTCATTTTCATTAAGCTGGGCAATTCTTACTGCAATACCATTGATGTGGCATATAGCAATCATAATATACAGTATTATATACTTAATATTAACATACTATATTATTATATTAACATTATACTATATTATTATATTAACATGCAGTTAAGAGATAACATACAGTATCTTATAGCAATTAATATCATACAATTCAGTTCATTGGCTATTTTCACCCAAAATCAAATTCCCTTGAGGTACACATTGGACTTCCCCATCCTTTCACATCACCAACCAAGTGCACCCAGGTCCTTGAGCAAAAGCAATCCCACGAATGGGTTTGTCTTTGCCAGAGGGGGAAGTAACCCAGACTGTCTTCCCCAGCATATGTTTTATGTGCACTACAGGGACTTTATCTCCTTCTACAGTACGTAGAAGTTTTGATTGGGCAGGGCCAGCTCGATTGGCAGATCCCCTGGTGTTGACTAACCAGGTGGCTTTTGCTAAATGCATATCCCAATGTTTGAATGTCCCACCACCCATTGCTCTCAGGGTAGTCTTTAACAGTCCATTGCATCATTCGATTTTCCCGGAGGCTGGTGCATGATAAGGGATGTGATACACCCACTCAATGCCGTGCTCTTTGGCCCAGGTGTCTATGAGGTTGTTTCGGAAATGAGTCCCGTTGTCTGACTCGATTCTTTCCGGGGTGCCCTGTCGCCACAGGACTTGCTTTTCAAGGCCCAGGATGGTGTTCCGGGCGATGGCATGGGGCACAGGATATGTTTCCAGCCATCCGGTGGTTGCTTCCACCATGGTGATTACATAGCGCTTTCCTTGGCAGGTGTGTGGGAGTGTGATGTAATCAATCTGCCAGGCCTCCCCATATTTATATTTCAGCCATCGCCCTCCATACCAGAGGGGCTTGAACCGCTTGGCTTGCTTGATTGCAGTGCATGTTTCACATTCATGAATAACCTGTGCAATACTGTCCATAGTTAAGTCCACCCCTCGATCACGAGCCCATCTATATGTTGCATCCATTTTTGATGGCCTGAGGCGTTATGGGCCCACCAAGCTATAAATAATTCACCCTTATGTTGCCAGTCCAAATCCACCTGAGCCACTTCAATCTTAGCAGCCTGATCCACCTGCTGGTTGTTTTGATGTTCTTCAGTGGCCCGGCTCCTGGGTACGTGACCATCTACATGACGAACTTTTACAACCAGGTTGTCTACCCGGGTGACTCGACTCCCCTTCTCCTTCAGCAGTTTCTGCGACTTGTCGTATAGGACTCCATACAGCAGCTTTCCACCTCCGATGCTTTCCCACAAGACGACAGGACCCATCAGTGAACAGGGCATATTGCTTCTCATTTTCTGGCAATTTATTATACAGTGGGGCCTCTTCAGCACGTGTCACCTCCTCCTCTGGTGATATTCTAAGGTTTTTTCCTTCTGGCCAGTCCATGATCACTTCCAAGATTCCTGGGCGACTGGGGTTTCCTATTAGAGCCCATTCTGTGATTAGTCCAACCCACTTACTCCATGTAGCATCAGTTGCATGATGTGTAGAGGGGACCCTCCCTTTGAACATCCAGCCCAGCACCGGCAGTCGGGGTGCCAGCAGGAGCTGGGCTTCAGTACCAACCACTTCCCAAGCAGCTCGAACCCCTTCATATGCTGCCAATATCTCTTTCTCAGTTGGAGTAGAGCGGGCCTCAGATCCTCTGTATCCCCGACTCCAAAACCCTAGGGGTCGACCTCGAGTCTCCCCTGGTGCTTTCTGCCAGAGGCTCCAGGTAGGGCCATTCTCCCCGGCTGCGGTGTAGAGCACATTTTTAATATCCTGCCCTGCCCGGACTGGCCCAAGGGCTACTGCATGATCTATCTCCCGTTTAATGTGTTCAAAGGCTTGTTGTTGCTCAGGGCCCCGTTTGAAATCGTTCTTCTTCCGATAGAGAGGGCTTACGATCAGACTGTAATTTGGAATATGCAATTCTCCATAAACCCACAACGCCTAAGAAAGCCTGTGTTTACTTTTTGCTAGTTGGTGGGGACATGGCTGTTATGTTGTTGATCACATCCATTGGGATCTGATGACGTCCATCTTGCCATTTTATTCCTAAAAACTGGATCTCCTGTGCAGGTCCCTTGACCTTACTCTATTTTATGGCAAAACCGGCCTTCAGAAGGATTTGGACTATTTTCTTTCCCTTCTCAAAAACTTCTTCTGCTGTGTTGCCCCACACAATGATGTCATCAATGTATTGCAGATGTTCTGGAGCTTCACCCTGTTCCAGTGCTGTCTGGATCAGTCCATGGCAAATGGTGGGGCTGTGCTTCCACCCCTGGGGCAGTCGGTTCCAGGTGTACTGAACACCCCTCCAGGTAAAAGCAAACTGGGGCCTGCACTCTGCTGCCAAAGGGATGGAGAAAAACGCATTAGCGATGTCACTTGTGGCACACCACTTGGCTGCCTTTGACTCTAGCTCGTATTGAAGTTCTAGCATGTCTGGCACGGCAGCACTCGGTGGCGGTGTAACTTCGTTCAGGCCACGATAGTCCACTGTCAGTCTCCACTCCCCATTAGACTTTCGCACTGGCCATATGGGACTGTTAAAGGGTGAGCGAGTCTTGCTGATCACTCCCTGGCTCTCCAGTCAACGAATCAGCTTATGGATGGGAATCAGGGAGTCTCGGTTGGTGCGATATTGCCACCAGTGCACTGTTGTGGTGGCGATCGGCACCTGTTGTTCCTCGACCCTCAGCAACCCCACAACAGAAGGGTCCTCTGAGAGACCGGGCAAGGTGGACAGCTGTTTAATTTCCTCCATCTCCAAGGCAGCTATACCAAAAGCCCACCGGTACCCTTTTGGGTCCTTGAAATACCCTCTCCTGAGGTAGTCTATGCCAAGGATGCACGGAGCGTCTGGGCCAGTCACAATGGGGTGCTTCTGCCACTCATTCCCAGTTAGGCTCACTTCAGCCTCCAGTACAGTTAGCTGTTGGGATCCCCCCGTCACTCCAGAAATACAAATGGGTTCTGCCCCTGTATAGTTTGATGGCATTAGGGTACACTGTGCACCGGTGTCCGCTAGAGCCTTATACTCCTGTGGGTCTGATGTGCCAGGCCATCGAATCCACACAGTCCAGTAAACCCGGTTGTCCCTTTCCCCCACCTGGCTGGAGGCAGGGCCCCTCTAACACTGGTCACAGTATTCGCTGTTCACTTCCTGTAAATGTGAATCAAAAGTCCCCTGATCAAGGTCGGAAGTAAAATTAGCCCTCTTACTCTGTCTGGGGAACTGCTCACTGGAAACTGGAGCTGCAATTTTCCTGGGAGAACCGCCTTTTCTAATAGTTTTTCCTTGCAACTCACGCACCCGTGCCTCTAGGGTTGAGGTGGGTTTTCCATCCCACTTTCTCATGTCCTCTCCATGATCACGCAGGTAAAACCACAGGGTGCCCCGTGGTGTGTATCCTCTATATCCTCTCTCTTGAGCATAGGGACGTTGACTCCTAATGGCTGAGATACTGGTCCGTGCAGGTGGGGAGTAGGACAGATCCTCTCTGAGTTGCTGGAACTCTCGGCACAGTTTTTCAGACAGTTTCTCAGACAGTTTTTCCACAGCTGAGACACAGGCCCGTAGAGAGGAAGAGGTACTTTCTTCGTATTCCCGGAGTTGTCCAGCCACTTCATCCACCGTTGGTGCCTCGTCGTCTTTCCAGGCCAGTATTACCAACGAGTTGGCGTACGATGCTGGTGCGCTCTGTACCACCTTCCGCCACATGGGTCGTGTGCACCTGACTTCATCTGGATCTTTGGGTAACTGCTCATCATTCAGGTCACTATAAATCACCTCCAGCACGCCTAATTCCCTCAGGTACTGGATACCCTTCTCTGTGGTGGTCCATTTGCCTGGGTGATACAGAACATCCTCCCTGAAGGGATACCATTCCTTCACCCTTGATAGAAGTTGCCTCCAGAGGCTGAGCGGTTTTGCCCCTTTTCCAATTGCTTTGTCAATGCCCCCTTCCCTAGAAAGGGATCCCAGCTGCTTGGCTTCCCTACCCTCTAAATCCAGGCTACTGGCCCTGTTATCCCAGCATCGGAGCAGCCAGGTGATGATGTGCTCGCCTGGATGATGACTGAAATCTTTTCGCATATCTCGCAGCTCACTCAGGGATAGGGATCGGGTGGTTACCATCTCATTTATGGGTTGTTCCTCCTCTGGTTGTCGTGAAGGCCCTGGTTTGTCTTCATCCCTTACTAAACGAGCTGATTTCCTTGTGTATTTTTTCTTCTGTATAGGGGCAACTGATACCGGCGCGTGTTGGTTCTCTGTTTTAGCCACGGTGCCTGTCACTGGGGTTGGAGTAGCCGCCGTGCCTGTGGTGGGTGTTGGAGTAGCCACGGTGCCTCTCGCAGGGGTTCGAGTAGCTGCAGTGCCTGTTGTTTTGTCATCAGATCCCGAGACCTTCTCTTTCCCTTGAGGGTACTGAATAGTGTTGACCACGGCTCGATAGGCATGGGCCAGCCCCCAGCACGTTGCAATGATTTGTGTCTCTCTGGAGTTGCCAGGGTGACAACATACTTTTTCCAAATACTTTACTGGTTCTTCAGGATTCTGCACTTGCTCAGGGGTGAAGTTCCAAAACACGGGAGGTGCCCACTGCCCTAGGTACTTGCGCATACGATCCCACACACCCTGCCACTCATAACTCTCCAGCCTTGGGGTAGATCTCTGGATGATATTCTTAAATTGCTTACTGACCTTTGTCAAAACCGAAACAATATTCCCAAGAAGTATCAATAGAAGTATCTCAACTGCCCAGGGATGTTCAAAATACTGAAAACTTTTTGTAATGAGGGAGGAAGCATTATAGAAGAAGGTAGCAAAGGTGCCATTCTGTGTTTCCTCCACAACAAGCCTCTCTGAGGAAAAGGTATAATTGCTAACTCTCTCCATGAGGTGGTACCCGAAGTACAGTAATGACTTCTGTATGAAACCCAGATACCAAACAATGCTCAAGGTCAGGGTTTTGATAAGGAACCTCCCAAGCAAAAGATCATGAATCACTGCAGAGCATAGCACACTGCACAAACCAACACCAAGCTTTAACATGTAGAGCAAAGAAAGGAACATGGCACGGATCAGATGAACTAATATCATGACCGGCAACTGTTAACAGACTCCTTAACACACTCTGGTTAATGTGTTATTATCTCAAACCCCTCGATCCCCACATTGGACGCCAAAAAGGACTGTCGTGGTTTAGCCCCAGCCAGCAACTAAGCACCACGCAGCCGCTCGCTCACTCCCCCTACCCCGATGGGATGGGGGAGAGAATCGGAGGAGTAAGAGTGAGAAACACTCCTGGGTTGAGATAAGAACAGTTTAATAACTGAAATAAAGTAAAATAGTAAAAATAATAATAACAATATAATAATGATGATAATAATAGCATACAAAGCAAGTGATGCACAATGCAATTGCTCACCACCCGCCGACCGATACCCAGACAGTTCCTGAGCAGCGATCGCTGCTCCCCGCCCAACCCCCCCCAGTTTCTATACTGAGCATGACGTCATATGGTATGGAATAGCCCTTGGGGCAGTTTGGATCAACTGTTCTGGCTGTGCCCCCTCCCAGCTTCTTGTGCCCCTGGCAGAGCCTGGGAAGCTGAAAAGTCCTTGACTAGCATAAGCAGTACTTAGCAACAACTAAGAACATCAGTGTGTTATCAACATTCTTCTCATCCTAAATCCAAAACACAGCACTATGCCTGCTACTAGGAAGAAAATTAACTCTATCCCAGCCGAAACCAGGACACAGAGTTAGTCTAGGGGTGTATTCAGAGAGAGAGAGAAGTCGCTTTTTTTTCCCTTGAAGTCTGGCTGCTTCTTTCCTGCTCCTATGAAGATATGATTCTTGATGCCTTTGGCTTAATTTGTAGCCACCCACTCCGGAGCTGAAGGAGCCTGTGGAGATTAGTCATGAAGGACCTGCTCTCCCAACATGTTTTAAGAGAAGGACTTTTGCTAGTGGAAGACGTGGTTGTGGACTAAACTGTGATGCCTTCAAATTGAGCCTGCTAGGTGCTGGTTTAGAGAGAGGTTTGACTCATTTTCTAGTTGATGAGCTTTACAGGAAACTGAGAGCAACCACAGCCAATTGTACTGATGGTTGTTAGACAATGGGGACCAAAGGAAAACCACTGAGTCCAGAACAGTGATACAAAGCTGGCAGACCCCACGTACAGGCAGGTAAACAGCACACAGCAGCGAAGGTTACAGATTAATCTGGAAGGTGTGTCTCCAGGGGAGTCACCGCTGGACTTCCTCTGGCTCTCCCAACTGAAAAGCCTCTTTGCAGTGCATCAGCCACCAGATGTCTCTGCATTATGTTGGGTAGCACAGGCACTTTTGCTGGTAAACAAAGGAGACAAGGCTGGAACTCAACTTCATGTCTGTAGGTTTTAGTCTAAATTGCTTTAATTTTATTTAAAACACTTGCTCTTTAATAAAAGCTTACATTGTATGAATCTCCTTATGATAATGGTGGGTTACAGGTAAGAAAGCAAGGACAGTAGGCTAAAAGACTTTTCAATGCCCAAATAGTGTTGACATTATTAAAATTAGTTTCTACATCTTTTTCACCATAATTCTTTTTTGAGGATTTTTCTTGTGTTAACCACAGTTTAAAGTACCAATATTATTTTAAGAGAATTTTTATCTGACCGTGGACTGTATATTTAAAATGTATTATTAAAAAGAAGAAAGATATTTAATGTAAAAAATCACCTGCAGGTACTCGAAACCCTTATTTTTCAAAACTCACAAGTTACTACAAATTTTACTTCGCTGACTTTTGCATAAAATGCTGGATATTATTTATAGTTTTGGTTTTGAAACATCAACTATATTTTTTCTGTTGGTGCAAAGCCATCACTGTAGAAAGGATGCAAATTGGCAACAAGTCTAAATACCAGTGGGAATACATTGTCTATGCTGGATTTGTATTCTTAAATACTACCTTAAAAGCCCTATATAATGATTATTGCAATGATCTTGAAAATATCAGTCAGGAAAGGAGCTAATAATTACTAAGCCTGTAACAGAACACGAACTAATTAGACATAACTGCACATGTTGTGTGTATGTTTGTGTAATTGATAAAAACACTTTTCAGTGATTTGCCTGGCATGAAGAAAAGGTGCTTGTTTCTGTTAATAAGCTCCTTAATGGGATACAGAAAGAAAGAGAAAACCAAAAAGTGAACAAGACCAATTGTTTACATTTTGGAATCTATAGCTAGCATTGATTTCTTTTATGGGCAGAACACTTTCAGATGCACGCAGCTGTCCTGGAATATAAGACTGTTCCTCTCACATCAGTCAGGATTAAGACAAAGTCATTTCTGAATGGGTGATTATGAATTATCTCCAGAAATCTATATTTTCATCACAGTGTTTTCCACTGTTATGTAGAACAATATATGTAGTTCTCAAGCTAGGTTATACTTTTTGGCTCACATTTCATTAGAAATACTTCCAGTTTTGATGGTAAGATTGCAATGCTATGCCTTATTCTTGGATTGTGTATTTGGCTACATGTATGCAGACTCACACAAAACTTGCCTATAGTTAGAAATCTGGAAAGGAAGGGGATCCAGCTTGTTCTCTGCTGTGCATGCTCTGCAAGACTAAAAGAAGAAAAATACAGTTTCTGCAGGCAGCAGATATGACTCCAACTCTGAATGTGCACAAAGAACAGATGTGCAGAATAAGAAGGTGTAATTTTTACATCACCCCCTTTCAGAACTGAACAGCACTGTAAGAATATTTAAAGACCTATTGGTAGGAGAATATTCTGGATCGTCCATGTCCTATGGTTGTTTTGGACACAATATTAAAAGTAACACCCGGTAAATGTCCTGTAACATCAAGAGAGTGACATGAATTCTTTTTGGCTCATTTTCTGACATCATTCTAGGAGACCGTGCCAAATGTACAGGTGATGTGTAAGTCTATGTGAGTTAAGTTCGCTTGAATTTACTCAGGCTCTCTTTCACTTCTCTAGGCCCAATGGGCCAAAAGCATAGGTGAATTTTAAATGAGGGGATATAAATAACAAACTGGTAGTTGGCAGTGGGTCCTGGTAGCGCATGTTGGTTAGAGAGAGTACGCAAGAGCCTGAGAGAGCTGAGATGTAGAGAAAGTCCAAACTGATGCAGGGGCCACAACTTGAGCTCATATTTCTGGAGATAGCTGCTCGGCATTTGTATAAATGATATCCAATTTTGAATTTATGGTTATCTGAACACAGTTTTTATACACAGAGTACCAAGATTCTAGCTTCTGTCCTAAATACACAATTTCAGCCTCAGGTATTACTCCACGCTGTGTAAGCTGAGGCTTGAGGTTACTTAAAAGTAACAATTAGTACCAAGACTGAATAAACAACATGAAAAATTAACATGGCATGTAAAAATCATCCCCTGTTGTCATTGTTTTGTGCAGGCAAATTAAACACATTGTATTCAAACCAGCTTTGCTCTGAAGATATCTTGTGTATCAGATTGGGTGCAAGCAACACTACCCAAAATACTGTATGTCTCTGTCTTTATTGTAAAGAAATATTGTCCAGAAGTAACAGAAACAAAACAAATCTGTGACTTTTTCAGCTGGGTACATTTGTACATGCCAGGTGTTACCAGTCACAGAGCAGCACAGTTAATAGATTAAACTCACAATTCCTGAATTCTAATTGGGATCGGCTGGTAATGTGAAGTCTCAGACGGGTAAAGTAACTTACATCAACATTTCAAACTGGGAGCCACAAGTGAGATGCTTAAATCTTCATTTAGATGCCTAAATAAACATGGTCTGACTTCAGGTATTCACAAAAAATGCTTAGTGAGGTCAATTTACAGGTTCCAGCATCTTTTGAAATGAAGTTTGGAGGTAAGTTTTCCTAGATAGCTACATCTGAACACTTGAAGCTTAGCTAATTTTAGTGTTTCCACCAGTAAAATGTTTTAAAACATTAAATTGACTTTTATGGGACACAGCTGGGTTCTTATAAGGCATTATAGATTTATTTTGGGAAAAACAACTGAAAAAAGGGAAGAGCACAGAAGTAATAACACTTTTAGTAATATATATCCTAACTATTATTTACCATAGTGTTGTGGTTTAACCCCAGCCAGCAACTAAGCATCACACAGCCACTCATTCACCCTCCCCCCTCCCCAGTGGGATGGGGGTGGGAGGGGGGAGAGAATTGGAAAAAAAAAAGTAAAACCCGTGGGTTGAGATAAAGGCAGTTTAATAGGACAGCAGAGGAAGAGAAAATAATAATAATAATGATAAAAGAATATACAAAGCAAGTGATGCACAATGCAGTTGCTCACCACCCGCCGACCGATACCCAGCCAGTTCCTGAGCAACGATCGCTGCTCCCCGGCCAACCCCCCCCAGTTTCTGTACTGAGCATGACGTCATATGGTATGGAATAGCCCTTTGGTCAGTTTGGATCAACTATTCTGGCTGTGCCCCCTCCCAGTTTCTTGTGCCCCTGGCAGAGCCTGGGAAGCTGAAAAGTCCTTGACTAGCATAAGCAGTACTTAGCAACAACTAAACCATCAGTGTGTTATCAGCATTCTTCTCATCCTAAATCCAAAACACAGCACTGTGCCCGCTACTAGGAAGAAAATTAACTCTATCCCAGCCAAAACCAGGACAACAAATAATGCATAGGTAAAAATAGGAGGCCAGGTTTGAACCCGCCTGGACTGATGACAATGCTAAGGAGAGAATGCAGACTATGACACGATTGCACTAGCAGGAAAATTCTGTTTTCACTTTCTGGTTTCATGGAGGTTTCAGGGGAAATGTTGGCTTAAACAGTCTCCCACCACTCTGGTTATGCACCACCACCACTACTCCACAGCTGCTTGTCACCTCAGCTGTCTGATACATCTGTCAGGATGCTGTGCACTAACCACATCAGGGTTTTAAAATAACCCTTTTTTCCAGTGAAGGAGCAGGGCATGTCTAACCATGAGCATCTTCCCAATGCAATTCCTAGAACAGAAGTTCAGGCACCTCAGTTGAGGTGAAGAAGCAGAACAGGGCAGCCAGAGGCAGCAAAGTGGGAGGTGGGTTTCACTGCCAAGCTTGCATGGAGACTGCATGCAGAGTATACATAATAGTATGATTTTTTTCCCAAAGCCACTACTTCTTGCTAAGCAACAGGAGCATCACTCTGAAAGAGTAGAGGCTTATAGATTTTATATATCCACAAGTATTAGTGACAAATTTTGACAATTTTGGAGAAAACCACACTTTTCAAATAATGAAAGTGATGAAAAATAAATCTTGCTTACATAATTTATCCTTTTATAATTCCAACAGCACTGCGGGGTAGAATTCCTTTGATATATAAAAACTCCCTCCATGTAAAAAAAATGGATTTCTTGTGTTTTTAAGAATTTGGCTTTTACTATTCCTATTGTGATTATGCTACAAGGAACACAAAAAGTCTAAACTTTTTATTGTTATTTTCTTTATTTTATTACAAGTACCGGTGCTCAAAACTTTGAACTCATAAAAAATTGAACCGTTCCATTTTATTGCTGTTGCTAACTCTTGAGATAGTTTTAAAAGCACTAGTCACAAATAGAACATTATTGAATAGGGTGCTGCAGAAACATGTAACAAAAATGGTATTAACAAAGAAACTGAAAAAAACCCCTATAGAAACTCTAGTTAGCATAATCTTTATTTAAAAAGCTAAAAATAAATAGTAATATATCTGTGTAACTCTTAACCTTTTCTGATATGCACACTCTTGAACACTTCCATCTCCTTAAAGAAAATATACAAACTTCTTTTCTTAGTCACCTTTTGTGGACAGTTGCAAGTAATACATTGATAGAGAAAAATCTTGAAAATCTTTGAGTTTAGCAATACTGGTATTTTCTTTTCAAACAATTTTAATACTGAATAAAATACATGTTTAGCAGTACAAGACACACTCCTGCCCTTTCTGTAAATAGAGGATAGATAATACACAATTTGTTTCTAAGTTATAGCTAGAAGAATAAAACTGGTTTTAATAACAAACAGTTCAGACTTACAGATTTTCTCTTTCAAATGCTACTTTTACTCTCACTCTTTATCCCCATTAGGAAGATGAGATGCCTCAGGGTGAGGGATATATAAAAGGTTTTGCTGTCTTTGTCTCTTTCTCTCTCCCCCTTTTTAAAACTAAGTAATTGCTGCCTCTCATAGCATCCTGGGCAAAGCACCTTGGCATTGTATATTTACTAGAAAGGGGGGGAAAACCCAACAACTATCAATACATGCTATTAAATTTCAGGTGGACTAGAAGGTTCCCTTTTATGTAACACTTTACTGCCTAACAGATATTATGCTGTTGACCAGTTTGTTTAAGTTTAAGGTTAAGGCTATGCTAGAACATGTCACTTTTCCTCTTATAAATCTATTTTCTAGAATAGTAAAACCTGCAAAAATAAGAGCGTAATGCTGCTGGCATGTGTTTCTCTCAGGTAAAACAATGGGAAGAATAAAATTGTGTGGTTTTATTCTTAAAAGGAAACAGCTAATTATTTAACATTACATAGGGTTTGTGGGTATGTGCGTGTAAAATTATTTATAGACCCTCTACTGTAAACTTCATTGGCTCCTAGCAGCAGATGACAAGGAATTCAGACCTCTAGACTCTGTAACCATTTTTGTCACTGATTTCTTAAGAAACTTTGGGGAAGTGAACAGGTTGAGATCTAAGGTGTTTAATCCAGCGTTTAGTCTGGTGGCCAGTGCTTTTCTCCCACACCAGAGCTCACATCGGTCTACAGAGCATGCTCATAGGCCCTGGAGAAGCTCTAAATAGCAGGTATGTGGGCAACATCTGACTGCCCCTACTTTATTTTGGTGACAGTGTCAGCTTAGGCAGTCCCTGCCACCATTCATTTCTGCTCCCATCTTGCCCCTCATTTCAATAGGAAAAATATTTGTGTAGTTGTACAGCAAATCGGCAGATTGGTCCAGTTTTTGGCTTTGGTTTCTGTCTCTCTAGTTTTGCAGTGCTTTACCGGCTACTACAGCCCGGCTAAAGAGAGGACTGGCAGGCTGTGGGGCAGAGGGCAGCTCAGCAGCACCATCCTGTTGAACACTGACCTGGGCGTAGCATGTGCCAGTGGCATGGCCTTCTCAACAAATACAGCAGCTGCAGCCAACTGCCACTCAGAAATACAGTAAGTCATGGTGCTCAGGATAACTGCTGAATGGTTAAAGCACTTAAGTGCTAAATTTCTTTTTTTATGGAAAGTGCCATACTACGTGCCCATAAAATAGTTCTTCCCCCTCTCTTTTGTCAGTGGGCCGCTTCCCAGCTCATGGGGGGATATGAGTTTAATGTTTTTATTTTGAATATGGTAATTTTGTTCCCTCAAAATCCATTTCTAAATGAGCATATTTTGGAAATGAAAACTAATTTTATTATATTTTACTTTATTTTATATTATTTTTGGAACAATGAAGTTTAAGAACTATGAAAATAGCTACAATCAAATGTTCATGGAAAAAGGATCTGCTGCTTTCACACATCCTTGGGCCCAGTCTTGCACTTATTACTTGAATGAAATTCCCCATCATGTAGGATGAAAATCATAGAATCATAGAATCATAGAATGCTTTGGGTTGGAAGGGACCTTGAGCTCTAATGTAAACAAAGTTAACCCATCTGACATTTTTCAGACAAAATGTCTGGCTTCTCAAAAGCAACTGATTTCGGCTCTTAAACAAAACAACCACTTCCTTCGCCTGATTTCAAGAAGAACTTTGCCAGCAAAAAGCCTGCAAAAGTGCCCCCATTGTGTCTACTAGCCCTTGAATGATTGCTGCTTAGTAGTTTCTCTTAAGAAAACTGTGCATAATCAAAGTTAGACAATGGGAAAAACAATGCATATGAATGACTGGAATCTCTGAGCTCATTTGTTATGCTTCCACTGATGTACACAAAAAAGAATCTATATATGGGACCATATGAGGTGATCAAAATATTAACCAGACATCCTAACTGTTTTTCAATATTCTCAGCTGTGAGCGTGTGTTTGAAAGAAATGTGCTACTTGGAGCACAGCCATTTTTTCAGTGTGCACTGCTTGTATCTTTGCTTACTCATGGTGGTGGTGGTGACATAAGTGCAGAAACCAGTCCCAGAAGCGGTGCTAGAAATATTTCCCTCTCCCTTCCTTACATTCAAAGCTAATCCAGAGGTCTGTGAAAGACAGGCGTGTAATTTTACAGTAGCTTGTCCAGAAATTAGTAGTGAAATGCATAACTTTATGGTTGGCTTTCCTAAAAGTACACTTTAAATGATAATTAAGTCAGGGCACTGGGGCGATTGGTCGCAGGATCGGGAGCGCAGGTAGTGTTTTCCTCAATCCCGTCAATGGCAGCGAAGAGTGCTGAAAGGAATGGGAAAACTCACCTGATTAACAGGTGGCTCAGAGGCTGGTGCCATCGGTGGAATTTTGGGTTTTTCGATCATGGGGAGGTTTACACGGCACCGGGCCTGCTGGCGGCTGATGGAGATCAGCTGTCTCCAAAGGGGAAAAGGATTCTTGCCCATGAGTTGGCAGGACTCATTGAGAGGGCTTTAAACTAGGTTTGAAGGGGGAAAGGGATATAAACGGGCCCGTTAGTGAGGAGACCAGGGGCGGCATGGCAACGCTGGGGGCTAAATCGATAGCCCATCTCAAGTGCATCTACACCAATGCACGCAGCATGGGCAACAAACAGGAGGAGCTGGAAGCCCTTGTGCAGCAGGATGGCTATGACATAGTCGCCATCACAGAAACGTGGTGGGACGACTCTCATGACTGGAGTGCTGCACTGGAGGGCTATAAGCTCTTCAGAAGGGATAGGCATGGAAGAAGAGGCGGTGGGGTGGCTCAGTATGTTAGGGAGTGTTTTGACTGTATAGAGCTCGGCAGTGGTGATGATAAGGTCGAGTGCTTCTGGGTAAGGATGAGGGGGAAGGCCAGCAAGGCGGATGTCCTGTTGGGAGTCTGCTATAGACCACCCAGCCAGGATGTAGAGGTAGATGAGGCGTTCTACAAGCGGCTGGCAGAAGTCTCGCAATCGCCAGCCCTTGTTCTCGTGGGGGACTTCAACTTGCTGGACATCTGCTGGAAATACAACACAGCAGAGAGGCAACAGTCTCGGAAGTTCCTGGAGTGTGTGGAGGATAACTTTCTGACGCAGCTGGTAAGCGAGCCTACCAGGGGAGGTGCCTCGCTTGACCTGCTGTTTACTAACAGAGAAGGACGCGTGGGAGATGTCGTGGTCGGAGGCCGTCTTGGGCTTAGCGACCACGATATGATAGAGTTCTCGATTCTTGGCGATGTAAAGAGGAGGGGCAGCAAAACTGTTACCATGGACTTCCGGAGGGCAGACTTTGGCCTGTTCAGGACGCTGGTTGGGAAAGTCCCTTGGGAGGCAGTCCTGAAGGGCAAAGGGGTCCAGGAAGGCTGGGCCTTCTTCAGGAAGGAAGTCTTAAGGGCGCAGGAGCGGGCTGTCCCTGTGTGCCGTAAGAGCAACCGGCGGGGAAGACGACCGGCCTGGCTGAACAGGGGGCTTTTGCATGGACTCAGGGAAAAAAGGAGAGTCTACTGCCTTTGGAAGGAGGGGCAGGCAACTCAGGAAGACTACAGGGATCTTGTTAGGTCATGCAGGGAGGAAATTAGAAAAGCAAAAGCCCAGCAAGAACTCAATCTGGCCACTGTTGTAAAGGATAATAAAAAATGTTTTTACAAGTACATCAACAATAAAAGGAGAGCCAAGGAGAATCTCCATCCTTTGCTGGATGTGGGGGGGAACATTGTCACTGAGCATGAGGAAAAGGCTGAGGTACTTAATGCCGCCTTTGCCTCTGTGTTTAATAGCCAGACCGGTCATCCCCAGGGTATTCAGCCCCCTGAGCTGGAAGACAGAGACGGGGAGCAGAATGGAGCCTTCAAAGTCCAGGAGGAAGCTGTTAACGACCTGCTACGCCACCTGGACTCTCACAAGTCTCTGGGGCCAGATGGGATCCACCCAAGAGTACTGAGGGAGCTAGCAGAGGAGCTTGCCAAGCCACTCTCCATCATCTATCAGCAGTCCTGGTTAACAGGGGAGGTCCCTGATGACTGGAGGCTTGCCAATGTGACGCCCATCTACAAGAAAGGCTCGAAGGAGGACCCGGGGAACTACAGGCCTGTCAGCCTGACCTCGGTGCCGGGAAAGATTATGGAGAGGTTCATATTGAGTGAACTCAACAGGCAAGTGCAGATCAACCAGGGGATCAGGCCCATCCAGCATGGGTTTATGAAAGGCAGGTCCTGCTTGTCCAACCTGATCTCCTTTTATGACCTGGTGACCCACCTTGTGGATGAAGGAAAGGCTGTGGATGTCATCTACCTGGACTTTAGCAAAGCCTTTGACACTCTCTCCCACAGCATTCTCCTTGGAAAGCTGGCAGCTCATGGCTTGGACGGGCGTACTCTTTGCTGGGTAAAAAACTGGCTGGGTGGCCGAGCCCAGAGAATAGTGGTGAATGGAGTTAAGTCCAGTTGGCGGCCGGTCACGAGCGGTGTTCCCCAGGGCTCTGTTTTGGGGCCAGCCTTGTTTAACATCTTTATCGATGATCTGGATGAGGGGATTGAGTGCGCCCTCAGTAAGTTTGCAGATGACACCAAACTGGGTGGGAGTGTCGATCTGCTGGAGGGTAGGATGGCCCTGCAGAGGGACCTGGACAGGCTGGACCGATGGGCCGAGGCCAACTGGATGAGGTTTAACAAGGCCAGGTGCCGGGTCCTGCACTTGGGTCACAACAACCCCATGCAACGCTACAGGCTTGGGGAAGAGTGGCTGGAAAGCTGCCTGGCTGAAAAGGATCTGGAGGTGCTGGTCAACAGCCAGCTGAACATGAGCCAGCAGTGTGCCCAGGTGGCCAAGAAGGCCAACAGCATCCTGGCCTGTATCAGGGATAGTGTGGCCAGCAGGAGCAGGGAGGTGATTGTCCCCCTGTACTCGGCGCTGGTGAGGCTGCACCTGGAATACTGTGTCCAGTTTTGGGCCCCTCACTACAAGAAGGACATTGAGGTGCTGGAGCGTGTTCAGAGAAGGGCAACAGGGCTGGTGAAGGGTCTGGAGCACAGGCCTTATGAGGAGCGGCTGAGGGAACTGGGGTTGTTTAGTCTGGAGAAGAGGAGGCTGAGGGGAGACCTTATCGCTCTCTACAACTACCTGAAAGGAGGTTGTAGTGAGGTGGGTGTTGGTCTCTTCTCCCAAGTAGCTAGCGATAGGACGAGAGGAAATGGGCTCAAGCTGCGCCAGGGGAGGTTTAGATTGGATATTAGGAAAAATTTCTTCACGGAAAGGGTGGTCAAGCATTGGAACAGGCTGCCCAGAGAGGTGGTGGAGTCACCATCCCTGGAAGTGTTCAAAAAACGGGTAGATGTGGCACTTTGGGACATGGTTTAGTCTCGCCTACCCTTAATTGGTTTAGTGTGGACTTGGTAATTTTAGGTTAATGGTTGGACTGGATGATCTTAAAGGTCTTTTCCAACCTAAACGATTCTATGAACCTATGATTCTAAATATTTGAGGGCCAGGTTGCGATACCCTTCCTCGCAGTGACAGATGGTGCCGAGGCTGAGGCTGGCCTGCCCCTGCAGAGCAGGGTGCAGGCCTTGGCACAGCAGTGCATGGGCTGTCCTGGGACCCCCACTGGCCTCCTCCCTGCCAGGAGGTCCAGCCCTAAAGCAAATCAAGCCCTGGCAGCAAGGCATTGGGGTGCCTCACTTTTCTTGAGTCATATGAGTGTGCCACATAACACGCTCTCGTTGTGCTGCAGAACTCCCGCCTTGTGGATGCTGCACACACCTTTGTGTTTTAAGTCAGTCTAAGTCCAAGTGTCTGGCCCCCATCTTGGTGCTACATATTTGTCGTGGTTTAGCCCCAGACAGCAACTAAGCACCACACAGCTGCTCGTTCACTCCCCCTGCCCCGATGGTATGGGGGAGAGAATCGGAGGAGTAAGAGTGAGAAACACTCCTGGGCTGAGATAAGAACAGTTTAATAACTGAAATAAAGTAAAATAGTAATGATAACAATAACAATATAAAATAATAATAATAATAACAATAATATACAAAGCAAGTGATGCACAATGCAATTGCTCACCGCCTACCGACCGATACCCAGACAGTGACTGAGCAGCGATTGCTGCACCCCGGACAACCCCCACCCACTTTCTATACTGAGCATGACGTCATATGGTATGGAATAGCCCCTTGGGCAGTTTGGGTCAGCTGTCCTGGCTGTTGATAACACACTGATGGTTTAGATGTTGCTAAGTTCTGCTTATGCTAGTCAAGGACTTTTCAGCTTCCCATGTTCTGCCAGGTGCACAAGAAACTGGGAGGGGGCACTTTTTTTAAAAGGAGTTTTATATTGCTGTATTATTCTTATAGCATTACTCTCCTAAACCATTGACCAAGTCTGAGACTAGGAGTGGGCCCAGCCGCACCTAGGCTCCTCTCTGAGAAGGAGTCTAGAAAGCAAGGGGGTCTAGTCTGAACCTTGTGACTCAACGGGAGGGTCCCCCTTTCCCCCCCCTCTTTTGCCTTGATTCCATATATACGCAATGCTTTTATGAATCATCTTAACTTGTTGTGCTTTAATTCTCTTTTATGTGCTTCTGTGTAGCAATAGAGTGAACCTTGCCATCTTTGAATCTGTAACTAAGTCACTGTTTTGATCAATTTTGTCTAATCACTTTATTAATCCTTGATGATTGAGTGCTATTAAAAATACTATAATCAAATTCTGCAATTCGCTATAAGTAAATTCTAACCTTTACTAAATCAAATTGCGTAAAGTCACTCATTCATAGTCAGTCGACATAATCAGCAGGATTCACAAACCTGCATTCGTGACAGAGGGTCCCCTCTACACATCATGTAACTGATGCTACGTGGAGTAAGTTGGTTGCACTGATCACACAACGGGCTCGAATAGGAAACCCCAGTCGCCCAGGAAACTTGGAAGTGGTCATGGACTGGCCAGAAGGAAAAAATTTTGCAATATCACCAGAGGAGGAGATGACACGTGCCAAGGAGGCCCCACTGTATAATAAATTGCCAGAAAATGAGAAGCAATATGCCCTGTTCACTGATGGGTCCTGTCGTCTTGTGGGAAAGCATCGGAGGTGGAAAGCTGCTGTATGGAGTCCTATACGACAAGTCGCAGAAACTGCTGAAGGAGAAGGGGAGTCGAGTCAGTTTGCAGAGGTGAAAGCCATCCAGCTGGCTTTAGATATTGCTGAAAGAGAAAAGTGGCCAGTCCTTTATCTCTATACTGAGTCATGGATGGTGGCAAATGCCCTGTGGGGGTGGCTGCAGCAATGGAAGCAGAGCAACTGGCAGCGCAGAGGCAAACCCATCTGGGCTGCTGCATTGTGGCAAGATATTGCTGCCCGGGTAGGGAACCTGGTTGTAAAAGTTCGTCATGTAGATGGTCATGTACCCAAGAGTCGGGCCACTGAAGAACATCAAAACAACCAGCAGGTGGATCAGGCTGCTAAGATTGAAGCGGCTCAGGTGGATCTGCACTGGCAACATGAGGGTGAATTATTTATAGCTCGTTGGGCCCATGACGCCTCAGGCCATCAAGGAAGGGATGCAACGTATAAATGGGCTCGTGATCAAGGGGTGGACTTAACTATGGACAGTATTGCACAGGTTATCCATGAATGTGAAACATGCGCTGCAATCAAGCAAGCCAAGCGGTTCAAGCCCCTCTGGTATGGAGGGCAATGGCTGAAATATAAATATGGGGAGGCCTGGCAGATTGATTCTATCAGACTCCCACAGACCCGCCAAGGCTAGTACTATGTGCTCACCATGGTGGAAGCAACGACTGAATGGCTGGAAACATATCCCGTGCCCCATGCCACCGCCCGGAACACCATCCTGGGCCTTGAAAAGCAAGTCCTGTGGCGACAGGGCACCCCGGAAAGAATCGAGTCAGACAACGGGACTCATTTCCGAAACAACCTCATAGACACCTGGGCCAAAGAGCACGGCATTGAGTGGGTGTATCACATCCCTTATCATGCACCAGCCTCCGGGAAAATCGAATGATGCAATGGACTGTTAAAGCCTACCCTGAGAGCAATGGGTGGCGGGACGTTTTAACATTGGGATATGCATTTAGCAAAAGCCACCTGGTTAGTCAACACCAGGGGATCTGCCAATCAAGCTGGCCCTGCACAGTCAAAACTTTTACGTAGTCTAGAAGGGGATAAAGTCCCTGTAGTGCATATGAAAAATATGCTGGGGTAGGCAGTCTGGGTTACTTTCCCCTCAGGCAAAGGCAAACCCATTCATGGGATTTCTTTTGCTCAAGGACCTGGGTGCACTTGGTGGGTGATGCGAAAGGATGGGGCAGTCCGATGTGTACCTCAAGGGGATTTGATTTTGGGTGAAAATAGCCAATGAACTGAATGGTATCATGTTAATTGCTATATAATGCTGTATGTTATCTCTTTTATGGTTGCTATATGCCATATCAATGGTATTACAGTAAGAATTGCCCAGCTTAATGAAAATGAACTTTGATGAAACTGTGTTGGAATGAGAACTGGCTTCAGCATGCAACAGTCCAACACCGCACACCACCTCTCCTGCTCTGAAAGACTGTGATGACAGATGGAACCCAAAGTCATGTACTAAATGAACTCAATGGACATTTTATTATTTTCATTATTATAATATTTTTATTATTATCATTACTATTTTACTTTATTTCGATTATTAAAATGTTCTTATCTCAACCCAGGAGTGTTTCTCACTCTTACTCCTCCGATTCTCTCCCCCATCCCATCGGGGTAGGGGGAGTGAGCGAGCGGCTGCGTGGTGCTTAGTTGCTGGCTGGGGATAAACCACGACACAGAGGAACAGAAAATAATAATAATAATGATAAAAGAATATACAAAGCAAGTGATACACAATGCAATTGCTCACCACCTGCCGACTGATACCCAGACAGTTCCCGAGCAGTGATCGCTGCTCCCCGGCCAACCCCCCCCCAGTTTCTATACTGCCCATGACTACATATGGTAGGGAATAGCCCTTTGGCCAGTTTGGGTCATCTGTCCTGGCTGTGCCCCCTCCCAGCTTCTTGTGCACCTGGCAGAGCATGGGAAGCTGAAAAGTCCTTGACTGGCATAAGCAGTACTGAGCAACAACTAAACCATCAGTGTGTTATCAACATTCTTCTCATCCTAAATCCAAAACACAGCACTGTGCCAGCTACTAGGAAGGAAATTAACTCTATGCCAGCCGGAACCAGGACTCATAGGAATATCATAACTACGTTACATGCAATTTATGTTTAGCTTTAGAATTCTATTTATGCGCAACATATGTACTGTGATATTTAAAATATATGTTGCAGCTGATATGCAAAAGATCTTCTTTAGGAAATGAGTGTCATTCTTTTATTATTATTATTTTAAGATCATTCTAGGCCACTCTTGTGCTACTGTAAAATTAATTTTACTCAGATAAGATTTTTGAGTCTGATTCCAATCAGCCTGAGAGGTTTTCACAGGAAATGGTGTTTTGTTTCGTGTTCTCTGTTCAAAACACATGCAAAGAAAAAAATGTTTTCATATACTCTTGTGATAGTTTAACCCTGGCTAGATGCCATGTGTCCACCAATGCCACTCCATCACTCCCCTTCTCACCTGGACAGGGGAGAGAAAATATAATGAAAAAGCTCGTGGGTCGAGATAAGGACAGGGAGATCTCTCAGCAATTACCATCATGGGCAAAACAGACTCAGCTTGGGGAAAACTAGTTTAATTTATTATCAATCAAAACTGAGTAGAAGAGAGGAGTGAGAACATGTGTAGGGTAATGAGAAATAAAACCAAATCTTAAAACACCTTCCCCCAAACCCTCTTTTCTTCCTGGGCTCAACTTCGCTCCTGGTTTTCTCTACCTCCTCCCCCCGAGCAGTGCAGGGGGACAGGGAATGGGGGTTACAGTCAGTTCATGACGTGTTGACTCTGCTGCTCCTTCCTCCTCAGGGGAGGTCTCCTCACAGCCTTCCCCTGCTCCAGCGTGGGGTCCCTCCCACGGCAGACAGTCCTCCACAAACTTCTCCAACATGGGCCCTTCCCAAAGGCTGCAGTTCTTCATGAACTGCTCCAGAATGGGTCCCTTCCATGGGGTGCAGCCCTTCAGGAGCAGACTGCTCCAGCATGGGGTCCCCCACAGGGTCACAAGCCCTGCCAGCAAACCTGCTCCAGCGTGGGCTCCTCTCTCTCCACGGGTCCACGGGTCCACAGGTCCTGCCAGGAGCCTGCTCCAGCGTGGGCTTCCCATGGGGTCACAGCCACCTTCGGGCACATCCACCTGCTCTGGCGTGGGGTCGTCCCCCGGCTGCAGGTGGATATCTGCTCCACCGTTAACCTCCAGGGGCTGCAGGGGCACAGCCTGCCTCACCATGGTCTTCACCAGGGGCTGCAGGGAAATCTCTGCTCCGGTGCCTGGAGCACCTCCTCCCCCTCCTTCTTCACTGACCTTGGTGTCTGCAGAGTTGTTCCTCTCACATATTCTCATTCCTCACTCCAGCTGCAGTTTGTGTCCTGGTGTTTTTTTTGTTTCTCCTTCTTAAAAATGTTATAACAGCGGCTCTACTCCCTTATAAGGAGTCCCTCCCCATCTTTCCTGTAGGCCCCCTTTAAGTACTGGAAGGCCACAATAAGGTCTCCCTGGAGCCTTCTCTTCTCCAGGCTGAACAACCCCAACTCTCTCAGCCTGGCCTCATAGGGGAGGTGCTCCAGCCCTTGGATCATTTTGGTGGCCCTCCTCTGGACCCGCTCCAACAGGTCCATGTCTTTCTTATGCTGGGGGCCCCAGAGCTGAACACAGTACTCCAGGTGGGGTCTCACGAGAGCGGAGTAGAGGGGGAGAATCACCTCCCTTGACCTGCTGGCCACACTTCTTTTGGTGCAGCCCAGGATGCGATTGGCTTTCTGGTCTGCAAGCGCACATTGCTGGCTCATGTCCAGCTTTTCATCCACCAGTACCCCCAAGTCCTTCTCCGCAGGGCTGCTCTCAATCCACTCATCACCCAGCCTGTATCCATGTTTGGGATTGCCCCGTCCCAGGTGCAGGACCTTGCCCTTGGCCTTGTTGAACTTCATGATGTTTGCACGGGCCCACCTCTTTAGCCCATCAAGGTCCCTCTGGATGGCATCCCTTCCCTCTAGAGTATCAGTCACACCACTCAGCTTGGTGTCATCCACAAACTTGCTGAGCGTGCACTCGATCCCACTGTCCATGTCCCTGACAAAGATGGTAAATAATACTGATCCCTATACGGACCCCTGAGGGACACCACTCGTCACTGATCTCCACCCAGGCATCGAGCCATTTACCGCAACTCTGAGTGCAACCATCCAGCCAATTCCTTATCCACAAAGTGGTCCGCACATCAAATCCATGTCTCTCCATTTTAGAGACAAGGATGTTGTGTGGGACAGTATTGAATGCTTTGCACAAGTCCAGGTAGATGACGTCAGTCGCTCTTCTCTTATCCACTAATGCTGTAACCCCATCGTAGAAGACCACCAAATTTGTCAGGCACGATTTGCCCTTAGTGAAGCCATGTTGGCTGTCACCAATCACCTCTCTGTTTTCCATGTGCCTTAGCATAGTTTCCAGGAGGATAATTTACTTCAAAAACCCCACTTTTATATGCTTATTGCTCATTGTCTAGATCATTCCCTGTTGATTTATTTGTGAGAAAAAATACATTTTCTTTTCTCCCTATGGTTTTGTCTGTGTTGTCATGCACAAATTATCTATTTCCTCTCCTAATTCATCAGTCCTGATCTCTGAACATTTCTTCTTATAGCTGAACATTTCTTAATTTTATTTTTTGTCAATAAAACTTGGAATCATTCCACTGAATTTTAGGCTCCTAATTGAAGCTCTTGATTTAGGATCCACCTAACTGTAGACTCCTGTAATGTCAGGGGAAGAAAGGTTACATCTTTGGAGGTACAGTTTTGTATACACTGACTATAAAGAGAGCACGGGATGACAAGACTCCTAATCCGAGTATGTCAAATAAGCATCTAAAGTTATGGATATAGTCTTGAAGGGCGAGAAAACTCAATTTTTTCATAACTTATCAATTATCAGCGGTGTTTGATAACCTGTTGCTCTAATGTAAATGTTGCTGTGCTAATAACCAGTGCTGCATTCTGAGCAGTTGTTGTGGAGCTGTTTGCAGAGAAACGTAACTATGCCATTCAGGAACTCTAGTGCTTACTTTGATCTCTAAGGAAGCATATCACCAAATTTTGATGTTAAAATTTTGTGAAAAACTGCTCAACATACAGAACTCTTAAATTCTGTTAACTTATTTAGATTCTGGTTCTTCCTGAGCTCCTTTAAAATGCTTGATAACCTTTGTTGGGAAGAGTTACACATCTGCAAACAGCTCTGGCTAATTCACTGTCTCTTCCATGATGCTAAATGGAGCCTGCTTGAATAAGTTACATTTTGCATCTTAATTATAAAATGACATGAATAAAGTTTCCATTAAACCTTAATGCCAATTATTTCTTTCTCATTTAACTTGGAATCATTATTGACACTGGTGGTCTGTTCTTGGCATTATTTCTTTTGGTGTTAGTATTGCAATGTCAATGATTTGCTCAGTACTGGTCAGGGCAAGTTTTTAAAATGAAGGCATTAATACTACTTATGACACCTACTTTCTTATTAAGCCTGCAGCAATTCCAGCTAGGGAACATAAATGATGCCAGCTGAGGAACTAGCCCTTAAAGATTAAACATCTGATGAATACAAAACGAGATCCAGGAACTTTTACTGGAAAAGCAGTGCATGAAGCAGGCATTACATCTGCATGTGCAGTCCTTCAGGAACACACTGCTCCATTGTGGGTCCCCCACGGGGCCACAGGTCCTGCCAGGAACGTGCTCCAGTGTGGGCTTCCCATGGGGTCACAGCCTCCTTCGGGCATCCACCTGCTCCGGCATGAGGTCCTCCCCGGGCTGCAGGTGGATATCTGCTCCACTGTTAACCTCCATGGGCTGCAGGGGCACAGCCTGCCTCACCATGGTCTTCACCAGGGGCTGCAGGGAAATCTCTGCTCCGGTGCCTGGAGCACCTCCTCCTCCTCCTTCTGCACTGACCTTGGTGTCTGCAGAGCTGTTTCTCTCACATATTCTCACTCCTCTCTTCTGGCTACTGTTGCTGTTGTGCAGCAACTTTTCGCCCTTCTTAAATATGTCATCACAGAGGTGCTACCACTGTTGCTGATTGGCTCAGCCTTGGCCAGTGGTGGGTCCGTCTTGGAGCTGGCTCTATCAGACATAGTGGAAGCTTCTGGCATCTTCTCACAGAAGCCACCCCTGTAGTTCCTCTGCTACCAAAACTTTGCCATGCAAACCCAATACAGGTGACTAAGCAGAGCAGGAGAGGGTGTAATAGAAAGTATCACCAAGTTCTTGCTTCAGAATCTGAACTTTATGTTAAAGAAGAAATAAAACAATTTTGCCCTATTCCCTAAAGAATATGAAGAAGTGTCCTCTGCAGCTAGCCTGGGACAATGACTCTCAGCAGCCTGCACAGTACCTCCCAGGGGAGCAAATGGTAAAACATTAAAAGTGAACTAGTATGGCTGTTAACTGCCTCAGTGCCGGTTAGCCAGTGGCCCCGTGGGGTGGAAGGCACCAGCCTCCATCCTCTACCACTTTCTGAGAGAGTGGCAGGTGTGCTCCCAAAGCCATAGCAGAGAACGGCTGGTTTTACTGACTAGAAGTCAGGAAGTGCTGTATCATTATGTTAATGCAGTGGCTTTTTCATAGGAGAGTTTTCCAGCATTTCCTAACAATTTTCAGGCATTGGATTTATCTGGAAGTATGTTATCCTTGACCAAGAAGGCTTTGTCCTTGGCTATCACATGCTTTGTACTAGAGTTTGTGATCTGTGCCATTCTGAGAAGCACAAGAGCCCTTACTAGATAGATGGTCTTGGCACACCTGTGACACATTTGACTCCGGCACAAATGTGTGATGTGCCTGTTCTCAGTTAACCTGGACCTCATTTCTCCACCTGAATAACAGATATAACACCAATCCTGCCCTATCTTAGAGAGGTAGTGGGAGGATAAAAACCATTAGTGATTGCTAAGTGCTGATATAATCACAATGAGGGCCATGTAAGTGCCTCCACAGATAGCAGGTCTCGAAAGTGTTCAAGGCAAATATGACTCCATTTCAGTTGTAACTAATTTTATTGCCTTTCATTTTATGAAACTTAAGAAATTCACGTCAGTTTAGAACAGTGAAGAGCAAATATGTTAGAAGAGAGATTAATAAAAACTATTAAGCAATATTGAGTTAATACAGATTGTAAAGCACTTTATAAAACTCAGTATTTTTATCATGTACAAAAAAAGGAAACTGAGCAACAAAGATATTAAGTGACATGAGCAAGGTCAGAGAATTAGCTGCTAACGGGGTTGGAACACATTGACAGGACTGAAATACAGCCCAGAACTCTTCCCTTTTCATTTTAAGAAAGCATAGCAATTCCAGCTGGGCTATGACAAGACAGTTTTCATACAGCATTAATGACATAGGAGTTTCCCAGTTCCCACATTTGAAACACAGAGTGATTCTTTTCTAAGATTTGTTTTTCATCATAGCATCCAGGAATGTGAATGTTTTCAATGCACAAAGTATAATCTAAAATCTGAAAGCAGTATGAAAATCCAGTTTTATTGGTTTATGTTTCTTGGCTTGGAAAATTTACTGTTAGTATACAAGGGGGAATTAAGATATATAAATATTAAATATTTGGCTTTTCTACCTTTATTAGGGTTCTGACACAGGAAAGTCTGCCCTTCATGCTCTGATTGTTCATTCTGGTGGCATCTGTGTTATGTCATTGACTATACATGGAACAGACCCTTGGTCTCTGAATTGCAGCTAATTAGATGTGTAAAAAGGATAGTTACTGAAAAATAGTTATTTAATGTTCAGAGAATATCAGAAGGTTCTATTAAGCAGATTTAAAGTAACAGATTGCTCTACATAAACCATCAATAGCTCGTTGGGTACAAATGACTGCCCACTGCTACAAAACTTGCGTGAACTTTGTGTAGTAAGCCAGAGCTATTGTGGCCATGTCTCTGTTGCCTTCAGTAGCTGCACTTGTGTTCACAGAGACCTAGCTCCTGCAGAATGAGCTGCTTTGTTTCAGACTGGAGGCAAAGCAAGAAACTACCTGTAAATAACATGGGTGATTCTTCAGTGCCTCCTGTAAGCTAAAATGACAGTACACACTAAATGACTGAACTACTAAAATGACAGTACAGATGTAGCCTGTCTACCTCAGTGACATCAATTTTTGTTACTCAGGTTTAATGAATTTATAGGAATATTGAAGTCAAGATTTTTCAGCATGACTTTGGATACCCAATGTCAGATGTTTAATAGTGAGCTGTTTTCAGAAGGGTGTTCAGCACGCACTGATAGTTAGCACATGCCTTTTTGTGGTAACAAAACCCAAAGGCACCTAAGACCATGAGTCACTCTGAAAGCATGAACTTGGATTCCTTTTCCCCTGGAGATACATGAACCCTTATTTGTGATAAATCTATGTTTTGGACACAGGCAATCTAGACTGCAGCAGTTACCAAGAGTTAAAACAGGGAGCAAAACTTAAAGTGACAATGGCTTAAAAGTCGTGCATTTCTGAGACATGCCTCGTCCTCCCGTATCATTCTCTGACAGGGTTATCAGAGGAACTTTCTGCATTCAAAAGAGCTGTGCTTCACAGTTCAGCTAAAGTGACCAGAGCACAGTGTGAGATGACATGTTGCTTGTTTGCTTTTTTTTTTTTTTCTTTAAACCTCCCTGGACTGATTTGAGTTGCCTGTCATCAGTCAGGAGCCCAGCTCTGTCAGGCGCAGCTGCCCGGGACGTGTTGGTGAAGGGGACACTCCAGGCAGCCCTGTGCACCTGTCAGCTGCCCGGATGCAAAGGTGAGAGCCCCCAGCACCGGTGTCGCCACGGATGGGTGGGTGTAAGCTGCGGAGAGGAGGGCAGCCCTGCTGGGAATGAATCCTGATGCTGAAAGGGTGCACTTCAACCTTTCAGTTTGTACACAAGCCTCAGTGTAGTGGCTTTATCTGGCAATTGGCCTTCTTAGGCCTAATTTTCAATCCACAAGTAGGAGTTAGGTCACTGAGGATATCCTCACCATTAGAGTTATTCAGTTTGCATAAAGGCTCTACTTAGCACTTGAGGAAGGACTGCTGATTTTCAGTGTTGATTTGATCCCCAGCCACTGCTGTGTACGCTGCAAGGCAGCAGTGCACCAGCTGCTGAAGGTTTGTTTATGATCAACAAAAAACAAGTCCCATCTAGAAATGTCCAGGACTGTGGGTAAAATCTGAAAACTTCCATAAACAGGGATATGATACCTGCCTCACGGTTAAAGATTGTGTTCAGTCTAATGGTACAAAATGTGTAGAGAGCATCTTGTAATGATCATTGAAGTCACCAGTTATAAATGGGGGCGGGGGGAAAGCAAATGTAGATATTAATTAAAATAAACTTGAAGAATGAAATGTATCAGATAAAGTTTGTTCTGTATATTTATAAAGTGCAGTTATATTTGAAATGGTAATTGCTCCTTGCAATTTAAAGGTCCTAACTTAGTTGTTTTTAAGAGAGCTGTAGTCAGTAAAAGGGATTAGTGAAAGTTATTAGACTTCTAAAAACATTTGTAATGAACCCTGTCCTGGTTTTGGCTGGGACAGAGTTAATTTTATTCCTAGTAGCAGGCATAGTGCTGTGGTTTGGATTTAGGATGAGAAGAATGCTGATAACACACTGATGGTTTAGTTGTTGCTCAGTACTGCTTATGCTAGTCAAGGACTTTTCAGCTTCCCATGCTCTGCCAGGGGCACAAGAAACTGGGAGGGGGCACAGCCAGGACAGCTGACCCAAACTGCCCAAAGGGCTATTCCATACCATATGATGTCATGCTCAGTATATAAACTGGGGGGGGTTGGCCGGGGAGCAGCGATCGCTGCTTGGGGACTGTCTGGGTATCGGTCGGCGGGTGGTGAGCAATTGCATTGTGCATCACTTGCTTTGTATATTATTATTACTGTTATTATTATATTGCTATTATTACTACTATTTTACTTTATTTCAGTTATTAAACTGTTCTTATCTCAACCCAGGAGTGTTTCTCACTCTTACTCTTCTGATTCTCTCCCCCATCCCACCGGGGCAGGGGGAGTGAGCGAGTGGCTGCATGGTGCTTAGCTGCTGGCTGGGGTTAAACCATGACAAGCCAAAGCTGAAAGCATACAAGCATTAGATTTATCTCACCTGGCTCCACTTTCATCCCGAAGTTACAGCTCAGTTCAGTTAGCCTAAATGTGCAAACCTCAGGAAAAGATTTAGGGAAAAATATATTTTTGCCTCAAATATATCTTCATTTTTGAAAGTATTGATAAGAAAACAGGACAAACACTTGAATTTTCTTTCTGGTTGGATTTATGATTTTCAGGCTTGTTAAAAAAATAAAGGAGGTGCAATTCCATCCAGAAAAATTCACTGTTACAGAATACCGTAGAAGTTTTACTCACTTAGGGAGATCCAATATTGAACACCGAAAGGGAACTGCTTTAGAATCTTAATGTTAACAGAAAAGGGCCCAAAACAAAATTTAATTTATGATCATTCAAAAGTAGAGAATTTTTTTATCCCAGATTCAGATCTATGTGTTTTACCTGATATCTGTCACAATAAGCAAACAAGCTATATCCCACACTAAACCTCAGTACTTAACAGTTGTGGGGAAGTTCAGCTCTGTTCCAGGTTCAGCTCAGGCTTATTGCTGATGGCTAATATGCAGCCTACTGTTAACACTGCATTTTTACCTGCCAGAGAACATCTAACTGCTATGACAGCAAGCACTGCTACCCTTAAAAGGGCACTTTTTGTTTACCTAAAAATAGATGTGTTATGGTTCCACCACATTTGTAAATTTCTGCTATTGACTGAAACAACTGATGTTCAAGAAACAGCACAGACCTTGCCCACTTTTCTATATATTATTAGGCTATTATAAACCTAGATGGGCTTGGATTCTTGAATTACTGGTCTACACGGAAGTCCCAATGTGCAGAAATTGCTCAGTGCTGGAAGTCCTGTAGATTCCTCTTTTATTTCATAGTTGTTTCTACACTCAGAAGATGAGCAACTTCAGCATAGGCAAAAAAAGACAAAACCCGTCAAGTTCTAACACAGAAGGATAGATTTTCAAATCAAAACAGAAAAGCTGTGATTTCTCTGTACTTTTGCAAGTAAGAACAATTATGTTTAGTTTCTTCAATACAGGTGTGGAAGTCTTACTCCAGTTTGTTCATCTGAGAATAGGAATTCCACCTAAAATCTTTTTCTAAGAACGCCCTGACCAACCAACCATATGTAAGCATAGGAGGGACTGCACCGTCATTGTTGAGTCCTGTAGCCTGGAGCAGAGGACCTCCAGGTTGGTACTAATAACAGATGAGAGTTTAGAGTCTCTCTGAAATATTCTCCCCTTTTTCAATCATCTAGGAAGTCCGCAGTAAGTACCAATATATACCAGTGATATACCAGGAATACTACATTTCAATGCACTGCTTTCAAGGATGATATTTCTAATACACACAAAAATCAAGAAAACTTCTTGATTTTGAACTATTCTAGTTTAGGTAAAGTAAGTTCTTCCATTAAAATACTAAAAATCAATCTTTGCTTTTGATACTTTAGAATTGCTTCACTGGTCACCAGAGATCCTCTAACCATGTAACCAGGAACAGTATATAACCCAAAGAAATTGTGTAAACCTGCTGCCTCACAAACATGATTAGCCCTGAAATTCTTTATTTCTTTTCTCCATTATTTCTGAATCTATTTTAAGACATACATATCTACAGTTCATAGCAAATGTCAGGCCATTGATGTATTTTACACATTCATTAATAATAATGTTTTCTTCTCACCCACACATTTTTCCCTCAAGAAAGCAAAACGGCAAAGACTCTGCGTAGGTGTTTTTTTTGCTCTTTTTCTTTACTAATCCACCTGCCTAAATAGCTAAATAACTACATATCGTGGTTTAGCCCCAGCCAGCAACTAAGCACCACGCAGCCACTCGCTCGCTCCCCCTGCCCCGGTGGGATGGGGGAGAGAATTGGAGGAGTAAGAGTAAGAAACACTCCTGGGTTGAGATAAGAACAGTTTAATAATTGAAATAAAGTAAAATAGTAATGCTAATAGTAACAGTATAATAATGATAATAATAATATACAAAGCAAGTGATGCACGATGCAATTGCTCACCACCCGCCGACCGATACCCAGCCAGTTCCCGAGCAGCGATTGCTGCTCCCCAGCCACCCCCCCCCCCCCAGTTTCTATACTGAGCATGACATCATATGGTATGGAATAGCCCTTTGGGCAGTTTGCGTCAGCTGTCCTGGCTGTGCCCCCTCCCAGTTTCTTGTGCCCCTGGCAGAGCCTGGGGAGCTGAAAAGTCCTTGACTGGCATAAGCAGTACTGAGCAACAACTAAACCATCAGTGTGTTATCAGCATTCTTCTCATCCTAAATCCAAAACACAGAACTATGCCAGCTGCTAGGAAGAAAATTAACTCTATCCCAGCCAAAACCAGGACACTACATTTGAGGCTAAGCGTTGACCAGACTCAGGCTAACAGTACAACAGATTTGTTATTAGGATAGTTTAAAAGTTATTAATGGACTTTTAGTAAAGTCATAAAGTATTAACATGTAGCACAAAGTCCTGTTTAGAGATATATTCTGTTTTGTGGGATAGTACCATTTCTGTTCCCAGCTGGATGTTAACAAGAAATTTTGCACTAAATATCTTTATATAAATGCATATAATATTATGTGCTTTTCACAAAAGTGAGGGACTCCAAGTGGATCTAGGAATAAAATCTTCCTGGCACCCAGTCCTATGCATAGGCCACAAGATCAATGATTGTAAAACTGATTTGGTTCCTGACTGCAGTGTTGTTGTTGATGTGTTTCTAATCCTTGGGAATAATATATAGAATTCAACAGAAACTCTCTTCTTGGAAAACAGTTCTTGTTTCTCCAGGCTGTCATCATTTATAAAGCTTTTAATAGAAGTTGGCATCATGTGCCATTTATGTGTCAGACTGTTTAGCAAAATCTTTTGATACATAGACTTATTTGTCAGGTAGCAGATTCCCCATATTCCTTTTCACCTTTAAACTGTTATATCCTTCTTTGGTCAAAAATATCTGAAAACACTGCTTCAGCATGAATCTTGTCACATGAAGTTGGCATTTTCCTCCTCTTCATTTTTTTTTATCAAGCAATTTATTTTTAAATACCTGTCATGTTCAGCTTGTTACTGCTGCTCTACTTCACCAGGAAAAAAAAGTCACTAGATGCTTGTAATTCATAAAGTGATGTAGTAACTGGCTCTGGGTTTTTAGGAGGAAATCAACTGCAATGATTGGTTTGTGTTAAAAAATAAATATTTGAAAAGTTTTTTGCTATGAAAATGATTGTTAGTCATGGCATATTTTTAATTCTTTAAACTTTCATTTATATAGTGCTAATAAAATAAAGCCTTTGTGAATAAGAACTACTTTGTTAATTTGGCTGAACACAGCGCTGAACACAGAGATCAGCCTTATATGCTTATGTTAGAGAGGAAAATAACACATAAAAGATTAATTACTAAATGCAAATGGTTCAGATTGTTCAGTTGTAGACATGGTGCTTAGGGACATGGTTTAGTGGTGGACTTGGCAGTGTTAGGTTTACAGTTGGACTCGATGTTCTTAAGGGTCTTTTCCAACCTAAATGATTCTATGATTCTATCACAACAGATCATACAAGCACTGCAGTCCTATGGCCTTATCCTTAATACCCTGAACATGGACTTGATTTTCAATATGTGGGATACTTCCAGTGATTCTCTCACTGTGATGTATGCAGCATGAGTGGTACCGGGCAGAGTTAGCAGGGAGGAAAAGCAGTTTGAGTCTGAATAATTGACCTTTTGCTGTGTTGGATCTTGGTTTTGTAAAGTTACGACTGTAGAGACATCCTGCCCAAAGAGGAACCAAGTAGTGAGACAATCTTATTTCTAGTACTAACATCAGTCTATATTTTCCTTGGCATCTATCTTTGGAGACAAAAATAATGTATAATATGTATAATTCTAAACCTTTAAGCTGTGCTGCTACCTACATGTATTTATCAACCATAAATGCGTTTTTAATGGTTATCTCCTGTCTGTAACAACATACAGTAATTTCATCTTGCTGTATATGAATTTTTGTGGGCGTTGATATTTTTATTTCCAACAGTACATCACAGCAGGAATTTTTATCTTGGGTTTTCTTCTTCTTTGGCTGGATTGGAATTTTTTATTTGGAACATACTAGCTAGCAGAAAAACTAAAAATATCACACAAAAGTGAATATCGTTCTGTATTTTAAGATGAAAAAAAACAAGATTTACTTATTTATCAAGACATAATAAATATAGTAAAGAAAAAAGCTTTGTCAGTAAAAGCACAAATAAATACATATCTGTGAAAACTCCACTGATTTGAAACAACTTCTGTCTGCTAAACCAGAAACAGCTGAGTAAAAATTAGGCTGAGGGTCAAGAGAATATTTATAAAGTTTCTTCATTATTTCTGTACTGTTTCTATTGTTCTCAATGAGTAATTTCACTGACATAAGAGACTTGTCTGGTAAAGGGTTACTAAATCAGAGGAGTTCAGAGACAGATTAGGGTTTCCCAGTGGCACATATCTCTAGCAGTAAGTGTGGAAGCCAACTCGGAAGAAACATGTTTGAAGTGGCAGAACTAATCATGCAGAAGCAATTTGAGATTTTCTCTCTCAGCCTAGATAAAGCAGAGCATTATGACATTGGCTGCATGGAACAAGCTCAATTTACTGTGAAAAGGCAGCTATAGACTCCAACTTCAAATAAATTTTCATCCGTGTCCTGGTTTCGGCTGGGATAGAGTTAATTTTCTTCCTAGTAGCAGGCATAGTGCTGTGTTTTGGATTTAGGAGGAGAAGAATGTTGATAGCACGCTGATGTTTTTAGTTGTTGCTAAGTACTGCTTATGCTAGTCAAGGACTTTTCAGCTTCCCATGCTCTGCCAGGCACACAAGAAACTGGGAGGGGGCACAGCCAGAATAGTTGATCCAAACTGCCCAAAGGGCTATTCCATACCATATGATGTCATGCTCAGTATAGAAACTGGGGGAGGGGGGGGTGGCTGGGGAGCAGCAATCGCTGCTCGGGAACTGGCTGGGTATCGGTCGGCGGGTGGTGAGCAATTGCATCGTGCATCACTTGCTTTGTATATTATTATTATTATATTGTTATTATCATCATTACTCTTTTACTTTATTTCAATTATTAAACTGTTCTTATCTCAACCCAGGAGTGTTTCTCACTCTTACTCCTCCAATTCTCTCCCCCATCCCACCGGGGCAGGGGGAGCGAGCGAGTGGCTGCGTGGTGCTTAGTTGCTGGCTGGGGCTAAACCACGACAATCCCGTATGATGAAAAAGAGGATTTACCCTATTGCTTATACCATAGAACAGGCAAAACCAAATGAACAATTCAATTAGGATGTACTCATTTGCATCCTTTTTTTTCACCACTAATTCCCTGATTGTTTTAGCTATTCATAATGTAATTGTATCTCAAGGTATTTCTCTTGATGTAAAAAAATGGAGCTGCTCAATTGCTGATAGACTTGACCTCAACTGAAGCTGTGGGCTGTTCTGAAAGTGAAAGGATTAAAGTGCAAAATTTTACATGGTAACTTGAAAAGAGGGTTTTTTTTTCATGTTTCAGATTTTTAAAATGTCACTGAAAGCAAACTAGCCAAGACACCGTGTGAAACATTTATTGTATCTATTCTTTTAATTTTCACTATTTCTCCATTGTGACCTGAAATTTTCATACGCTAAGTTCAGCTTTCTGCGCAAGTGATGTTGCTGCATGCTGAAGCCTCAAAGCTGCATCACTTGAACAAGATGCAATTACTTCCCTGTGCCCTCCTTGCTTCAAGCCAATGAGTAATATCCTTCAGCAGGAATAAGGATACAACATACTTTTCATAATGCATCAACTCAAATCTGCTTCCTAGGGCATGGAGAAGCAAAGCCAATATTTCAGTCATTTCCCATTTTCCTTACCAATGGCTGCCCATAGGTGTAGTTTCTTCTTCTCATCTCCTTCTTAACCCACAAATGTACTTCTTAAAATGTCCCCTTCTTCTATTTCCTCTGTGTCACATTCCTAATATCAATCATACCTTATTTCCCAGCATATAGAGAATAGATGCTCACCCCAATAAAAATATCACCTTACCTATACCACCTATTCTGTTAGTGAAACTCTCCAGTTATGCTGAATAAATTTGGGAGTAGTTTTATTCAGAGAATAATCAAAGAAGTACTTTTAGTGATGAGCTCTGTGACTAAGCATAAACTGTCCTCTATGTAATGGAAAAAACACAGACAAACCCTCACTTACCTATAGCTGGCAGATAGCCAAGGCAGATCATTCTTGGGAAAAATTAAACAAGGCTTCACTTTAATTAGTTGTTCAGGGATTCAGCCAGCTGGGATGTTCGTGTTTTAGTGCATTTATGTTTATCAGTTGAATTCAAAAGACTTCCTCTTTCTTCCCTTGCCCTTCTGCAGTAGTTTATATTTATATTGATGGCAGTAATCAGGATATGGAGATTTTTATATGCATTCTGAAATCATAGTTGGAAGGTAAATGAAGATATGATTGAATGCCATTGCTACTGTAGTTCATGTTAAAAAACGCACAACCAGCCCAAGGGCAGAAAGGCTCAGTGAATTAATGCATTAGTCTATTAGTCTTCTTGTGCCAGACTCTAGGACTCCAGATTGAGTTCTGATCAGCAATGGACCTCCATAGGGCTGACATTTGCTCCTGGAAAGGAGTAGAAAACATTCCATTAACCTTTGCATTGGTATAAAATCAGCTACAGAATTCAGGAGCTGCTGGCCAGCTGCATTCAGCAGAACAGCTATGTGAATTTGAACAGGTCTGTCCTTTCACTACTGATATTGTTTCCATGGGCAGTGCTGTTAATATGGTTGGTACTTCACAGGAGAAAAAAGTAAAACATTCCCTCTAGTTCAAATAACTTAATCAAAAGACAAAACTCCCACTTACAGTAATTCTGCACAAGCTAACAGAAATTGCATAGCTTTCAGTGTGCAGATTTCCAACCGGTATTAAATCTTTCCAAAGCAAACTTCCCTAATTTCATAGGCTTAGGGAAAAGGGATGTGAGACATTAAGAGACTTATCAGAGAGAAAAGATACAACCGCCTTGGTCTCCAGTTAGTGTAGTTCCTATAGAATAAGCCTCCAGTCTTGATCCCAACCCTGAAACAGGAGCCTTGCACTGGCTTCCTTTGGATTTCTCACAGGGAAGGACCTACGAAAGCTTGGCCACTGCTGCTCCATTTGAAAACCTGACAAATTGCACAGCCCTTGCCAAGAGGCTCTTGGCAAGGACTGGAAGTGAAGTGGGAACGTGCCATGAAGGGCTTCCACCCGCATTTCATGCTCACCGTGCACAGACTCATGGGCACAGGAGCTTCCACAAAGAACAGAAGACTATTAGGTCCTGGCTGAAAAGCACACCAGGCTTATTAGGATTTCTAGGGATGCTGAGACTCACCCCGTAAAAGGTGATAGGAAAAACCAAATCTGCATGAAACATACCTAACATTTCAGAAGTAACAAAAGAATTGCAGTTGTTTAAAAAAAAAGAAGCATCATAGACATGCCCTGGCTTAAGGGGGGTTTAAGACTGGGATTTCTTCAGGACTAAGCCTCCCTTTTGACTGCTTTCAAGCATTTTAAACTAACATAAACCACATAAATGTTCCCTTTCAGGGGCTTACTGCAGAGCTTTTACAGCTGTATAGAAATGAGAAGCTACTTTAGATTTGTTGCAGGTTTCTTCAGTTGTTATATTGAGTGCTCTCTTTATGCCGTGCTTAGGGAGTGCTTTGCCCAGAGCAAACTGTGGAATTCAGCTGAGATGAGCATGCCTCTTCATTACTGAGAATTAAAGCTGTACTTATTTTTTCATTTGTTCATTACTGGAACTGGAAGACTCCTGCTTAGAAATTGAGGAACTGCTAGGCAGATCCAACTTTTCACCTAAGGGTACTGACTGCTGGCTCACATCCATTTCTTAACCATAAAGTATTGCTTTGTTCCATTTCTGGAAATGCAACAAGATATGTCTAGGTTTCCTTTTGAAATGGATAATTTGTGACAGATTTCTCATACATCCAAGCTGTCAAGAACAACTTGTTTGTCCCAGAAACTCCTATACTATGTGGAAGCCATATTAAGTTTCTGATAAGTGTGTTTGGTACATTCCAAATGTCATTATTCTTGTCATAAACCAGATACCACATGATAAATGGGCAGATACAGAGACAGACTTACACGGAGTCGTGTATTTTAGGTACAAGATGAGACTCATGTGATGTTCTAAAATGAAATTGCAATAGGAGGAAAACTGCCAGCAAAACTTCAACCCTGGATATGGGGAGAGCAGTCTTTGGGCTGCTGAAGGAGCAGTAAGGTCCCCTGGGAATTTGCTTTTGAAGGTATTTGGGTCCATGAATGCTGGTCACTTTTTAAGAGCCATCTCTTAAGAGCGCAGGAGCAGGCAATTCCAAAGTGTTGGAAGTCAAGCAAGCGGTGCAGAAGGCCAGCTTGGCCGAGAAGGGATCTTCTTCTAGAACTTAGGCAGAAAAGGAAAGTGTGTGGACATTGGAAGCAAGGACAGGCAACATGGGAGGACTACAGAGATGCTGTTCACCACTGTAGGGAGAAAATCTGTGCGGCCAAAGCTCGATTAGAGTTCAAGCTGGCCAGCACTGTGAAGGACAACAAAAAGGGCTTTTTTAAGTATGCTAACAGCAAAAGGAGGATCAGAGATAACATTGGTCTGTTACTTGACGAGGTTGGTCACCTCACAAATAGGGACATAGACAAAGCAGAGATGTTTAATGCCTTCACCTCTGTCTTCAACACCAATGATGGGCCCTGGGACCCCCGGAGCCCTGTGTTGGAAGACCATGGCTGGGGGGATGATAAACTCCCAGTCGACTCTGAACTTGTTCGAGACTTGCTGCTCCAGCTGGATGCGCATAAATCTTTGGGGCCAGATGGAATTCATCCCAGGGTACTGAAAGAGCTGGCCGATGTTATTGCGGGACCTCTCTCCATTATTTTCCAAAGGTCTTGGGAACCTGGAGAGGTCCCAGTCGACTGGAAGCTGGCAAATGTTGTCCCAATTTTCAAGAAGGGTAAGAAGGAAGACCCTGGTAATTACAGGCCTGTCAGTCTCACTTCAGTGCCTGGTAAAATTAGGGAGAAGGTTATTCTGGGAGTTACTGAAAAACTCCTGAGAGACAATGTAGTCATTGGTCATAGCCAGCACGGGTTCACAAGGGGAAAGTCCTGCTTAACCAACTTAATTTCCTTTTATGACAAGGTCACCCATCTAGTTGACCGGGGGAAACCAGTAGATGTGGGGTTTTTGGATTTAGCAAAGCTTTTGATACTGTGTCTCACAGTATCCTTCTGGACAAGATGTCCACCACACAGGTAGACAAGTCCATAATATGATGGGTGAACAATTGGCTGATGGGTCAAGCTCAAAGGGTTATAGTAAATGGGGCTACATCAGGCTGGCGGCCAGTCACCAGTGGGGTTCCCCAGGGCTCAATTTTAGGGCCAGTGCTCTTTAATGTATTTATAAATGATCTGGGCGCAGGAGCTGAATGTACATTAAGTAAGTTTACTGATGATACTAAACGAGGAGGAGCTGTGGACTCCCTCGAGGGTAGAGAGGCCTTACAGAGAGATCTGGATAGATTAGAGAGCTGGGCAATCACCAACCGCATGACATTTAACAAGAGCAAGTGCCGGATTCTCCACCTGGGATGGGGTAATCCTGGTTATACATCCAAATTGGGGGACGAGAGGCTGGAGAGCAGCCCCGCAGAAAGAGATCTGGGGGTTGATGGCAAGGTGAATATGAGTCAACCGTGTGCCCTGACAGCCGAAAGGGCCAACCGTGTCCTGGGGTGCATCGAGCACAGCATCGCTAGCCGGTCGAGGGAGGTGATTGTCCCACTCTACGCTGCACTGGTGCGGCCCCACCTCGAGTGCTGTGTGCAGTGTGGGGCGCCTCAATATAAGAAGGACATCAGACTATTAGAGTGTGTCCAGAGGAGGGCGACCAAGATGGTGAAAGGCCTCGAGGGCAAGGCTTATGAAGAGCAGCTGAGGCCACTTGGTTTGTTCAGCTTGGAGAAGAGAAGGCTGAGGGGTGACCTCATCGCAGTCTACAACTTCCTCAAGGGGGGCAGCGGAGGGGGTGGTGCTGATCTCCTCTCTCTGGTGACCAGCAATAGGACACGAGGAAATGGGATGAAGCTGCATCAGGGGAAGTTCAGATTGGACATTAGGAAAAGGTTCTTCACTGAGAGGGTGGTCAGTCACTGGAACAGGCTCTCCAGGGAAGTGGTCATGGCACCAAGCCTGTCAGAGTTCAAGGAGTGTCTGTACGATGCCCTTAGTCATATGGTTTAGTTTTAGGTAGTCCTGTGAGGAGCAGGGAATTGGGTTCGATGATCCTTATGGGTCCCTTCCAACTTGAGATGTTCTATGATTCTATGATAAAGGGCTCAGAGTCATTAGATTTAGCTTATAACTTTAACTGATCACTGAGGTAGTTGTACCAACTTTCAAAGAATACAGCCTTATGGATTTAAGAAACTTTTTGCCAAGTCACGCTTTTCATACATCTGAGAGAGAAAATGACAAACTTTGGAAAATATGATGAGGTTTCTTTTTACAGATTTTCTTGTAAACTGATATAATTGACTTCAGCTATATAGGCAAAAGGAAGAAAATATTGCTCACTTATCTAAAACACATCAGGCTAAATCCTTCAGTTTGTACTCACTGCTCAGGTTTTACACCTTTACTCACAAGTAGTCCCATTGTTCAAAGAGAAGATGTTAATAAACTGAAATAAAGGCTGGCGCTCATGTTATTTTGTCAAACTCACAGTTTCTGAGTGAGGGTTACAGAAGGGTAGATTGTGTAAGAAAGCTAAAACTCCACAGTTTTCATTTCTGTTATAATCTCAAAGATTTAGGAACTATCATTGAAATAGCAGACTGGAATGTGGATGTGAATCATATGAATGATGTAAATTACTGGTTTTGTTCACAAACTTTTGCACAGGATTCTAATTCTAGTAGCCATATGAAGTAATTCAGGGAACAGCAATGTATCATTTGACATTTTGTGTCTAAAAGGTGTTCTGGCCTAATTTATTTGGAGTAATTTTCTAAAACTAATGCATGTTCGGTCTGTATACAAACTTGCACTGGCTTAATGGAAGTTTTATTTTATTTTAATACCATTCCATATATTGACATACCGACTTAAACCTGATTTCTCCTGGTTTTGACTGCATCCTTAAGTTTAGGTCTCTGGCTTTGACAGCAGATCAGTATTAGAGGGTGGAAATTTTTACTGCTCCAGGTGTTGATCTTAACCCTTTAATGATCCTGTAACATTGTCATCAGAAAGGAATATGGACCTGCACCTCAGCACCATAGCTTGTCTATCTGGCATATTCGTGCAAACCCAATGTCATCATTGCACTCAATTCCTACTAAGCAAATACATTAGAGAATGAAGCAGGAAGCTGTGGGGTAGTAACATCTTCAGACTGCCCCAGCAAGGCTTCTCTATCAAAACATGAAGAAGTTTTCATTCAATTTCCACTTAAAGGTGCACTCACAGGTAATCAGTTTAATAAATGTTACTTTGGGTTCTGACTGATAGGTGGGACTAGTTAGTGAAGTTTCCACCCCAGCTATCTGCCCCAGTTCATGGATGCCTGAGGAGCTGGTCAGCTCACGCATGGCTATCACAGGTTACAGGACGGTACTTTAACATAAATTTTTAATGATTCAAATGTCAGCAATTCAGAAAGTGATTGGCTCACCTGCCATGGTGTAGAGTGGAGGCAGCCACCTGGGGAAGCCACCCCAAGCTAAGCCATCTTTGTGTGGCCCTCACACAGCGTAAAGACAATATCTAGGTTATTTTCATGCAAGCCTGTGCACGGATACTTGACTATCAGAAAAACCCTCAGTTAAACTCAGGTTAAGTATGCGGTTTGATAGAATACAAACTAGTATTCTTCATCTTAATGAATATTCACATAGGTTTAAAATAACACCACTGGTTCAGTTCATGCTTTTTGCTGTTTCATTTCCAGTTTGTGTGCAGCCTTGATCAAGAGAGTTTGAATGTTCATATTGTTTATTTACTTCTTCTTCTTCTGTTTTACTTAGTTTCAATATCAAAACCTCACATGTGAACACACTTTTACCTCCAGGATAAAAATCTGCTCAGAGTCAAGTAGACTCCAAAAGTTTTCCTTCACTGTTAGGCTACTTTGGATATTAGTCTGGAAAATGGGTGCAGAAGTGTCACGAATGAAGGTTTGTGAATCCTGCTGATTATGTTAATTGCTAGTAACAATCTTGCTTTAGTGGCTTTAACAGTATTCCCAGCCAACTACATTATGGCCTGTGAATAGTCCCAGAAATTTGGAGGGGGTAGAATAAAGCAATATAGACATACTTCAGTTTAAACAACTTAGCATCCTTTGTTGTTTTGTTGCCCTGGACTATGTGAATGCAATCTTAGTACTCAAGGTTTAGGTTTTACCACCAAAGATATCTGAAATACAGCATCAGTTGACACAGAAATCAAAACTCTTCAGGACTCACAAAGAAGAGTTTGTAATTGCTGCCTGCTGCTAATCCTATCAGCTCATATTAGTGAAACATGCCATAGTGCTGCAGGGAAGTTGTCAGGACCTGGTTGCAGGACTCAGCCTTTAGGAGAGGATTCAGGCTAAGCTTAGACTATATATTGCCACCCATGAGTCAAAGTACATCTATTCTACTGAATGGCAGGCCCCTGAGGGGGAACAATGTGCATGAAAAAGAACATGCCTCTTTCACTACAGTGCTATTGTTACTTTGGTTTAACTTCTTAACCTCCTTCCTGTTAAAGCTTCATTCAGTCATAAAAGAGATATCTGTAGCTCTTTATTAAATCTCTGCTCTCAAAAAATGCATGAAATAATACTTTATTCCAGGTGATATGTTTAAAACAGAACACATTCTTTTTCCTTATTAGACATTGCTTTATTAGCTGCTTTTTTGAAATTTTTATTTAGGCTTGTTCTGAAAGAAGGTGAATGATAGATGGAAATAAAATTAATCTTCTAACTTAATCACACTACAAAACATATTAATTAGAATTTGCTAACATCTTCAACAGTTACAAATCATATCAGTTTGCATGTGTATCAAAGCAGCATGCTAAACCTTTCAGTTACTTTGCGATTTACAAATTTTCTTTCTTACTTTTTCTGTCTGGACCTAATCCTGAAAATGTTTGCTTATCTGGGTCCTGAATTAGACATAGTCTTAACCTGAACCATAAAAATATTGGCTTAAATGGAATTAATCCTTTTTTAAAGAGCTCACAGATTCAGCATCTGGGGATATGTGAAAAGTTCACATATTTGCTAACCAGCACAGTTCTCTGGTTGTGGGCATGGTCATGAAGGTAATAAGCTCTCATCCGAGCTAAGTTTTGTTGGATAAAACCACAATTTTCTTTCTGTGGTTCATGTTTTAGGAAATATTTTTGTACATATTAATAATGTAGATATTTTTTATTTTTTTGTTCTACCCCTGTAATTCTTACAGCATGTAATGGGTGGGATTCCTTCTTCTCTTCCAGCCTGTGTTGCTTTTCACACTGCCACTGAAAAGCTACTAAATTACACTAAGTCCAAGACAAAATATTTGGGGCAACGTAACTATGTGAGATTAAAATTTCACTTCTTTTTATTCATTTCTTCCTGTATTGGGTCTGGCTGAGATGGAGTTAACTTCCCCACAGCAGCCCTCATAGTGCTGTGCTTTCTATTCGTAGCTACAAAGGTGTTGACAACACAGCAGTGTTTTGGCTACTGCTGAGCAGTGCTCCCACAGCATCAAGGCTGTCTCTCCAACCCGCCACCCCCCTCACCAGTAGGCTGGGGTGGGCAAGATCTTGGGGGGGACATAGCCAGGAGAGCTGACCCAAACTGACCAAAGGGATATTCCATACCATATGACATCTGCTCAGCAATAAAGCTAAGAGAAAGGAGGAGGAAGGGGGGGACATTCATTATTTATGTTTGGGAGCAACCGCTACACGTACCGAAGCCCTGCTTCCCATGAAGTGGCTGGACATCACCTGCTGATGGGAAGTAGAGAATAAAAACTTTGTTTCCTTTTTTTGCTTCTGTGCATGACCTTTGCTTTTTTTTTTTTTTTTAATTAAACTGACTTTATCTTGACCCACCAGGTTTTGGTGTTTTTTTTTTCTTTCCCATCTCATTTTCTCCCCACCTGTCCTGCTGAGGAGGGGAGTGATAGAGTGGCTTGGTGGCACCTGGCAGCCAGCCAAGGTCAAACCCACCACACCTCAGCCTATGCTCTATCAAGTCAAATTTTTCATGTGTTGCATCAAAGGAAGGACCCAGTCCTACAATTAGCTGCTGTTCAGTGGCTGTTTGCATTTGGGTCGAGGGATTCTGTGATTCTAGCACAGGCTGCATGGGAAGAGAGCTCAGGACTTTTGCATGTAGGATTTTGGAAAGAGATTATAAACCACATCCTGAACTCATTAATTTGTTTTTTCATTCTCAAGCAAAAATGTCTTTTTTTTTTTTTAAATTTTTTTCTTGTAAATTGTGTAATTGCACTTTGAATGGTATAAAACCAGTTGCAGGGCTTCACAGGACTAAGCATCTCACTTGGAAGATAAACAACTGTGCATGCTTGGAAGTGCATGTGCCCGTCTTTTTAAAAATAAAATCATTCTACTCGAGAAGATTTATTTTGAGTTTTCCTAATTTATAGCTATTTTTCCCTTCAGTGAAGGAACACAGGTTTTTTTATATGTTTCCTTTAACACTGAGACTGAGGTTTGGCATTTTTAATTTCATGGAGTGATCATGAAAATGGTATTTGTGAGCACTAGCTAGGGCCAGATAGAGTGCTGGCAAAGATTAAGCGAGCTTCTTAAAACAGTTCTGCTACAGCACCTTGGCCATGACCTGTGACACCCAAGTGAATGCAGAGCTGCGTCTACTCAGAGTTGAAACCGCAGATGATAGTGACAAATTCTAAGATGATTTTTGTAACAAGCATCACTTGTGGCCTACTTCAAACTGGAATTTAGATTTGAAAGCCTGAACCACATTTATTTCCTGGTCTTCCTTTTCAGATTGACACAGTACTACACACAGTGTAAATTTGAATTCATTTACTCTTAATGCTACTGCAAGATATCTGATTGTAATATAAAAGGGATCTAGAAAATACTACTTTTCTCCAAAATATCTTTCAAGCCTGTCGTGGTTTAGCCCCAGCCAGCAACTAAGCACCACGCAGGCTCACGTTCACTCCCCCTGCCCCGGTGGGATGGGGGAGAGAATTGGAGGAGTAAGAGTGAGAAACACTCCTGGGGTGAGATAAGAACAGTTTAATAATTGAAATAAAGTAAAATAGTAATGATAATAACAACAATACAATAATGATAATAATAATAATAATATACAAAGCAAGTGATGCACAATGCAATTGCTCACCACCCACCGACTGATACCCAGCCAGTTCCCGAGCAGCGATCGCTGCTTCCTGGCCAACCCCCCAGTTTATATCCTGAGCATGGTGCCATATGGTATGGAATAGCCCTTTGGTCAGTTTGCATCAACTATTCTGGCTGTGCCCCCTCCCAGCTTCTTGTGCACCTGGCAGAGCATGGGAAGCTGAAAAGTCCTTGACTAGCATAAGCAGTACTTAGCAACAACTAAACCATCAGTGTGTTATCAACATTCTTCTCATCCTAAATCCAAAACACAGCACTATGCCAGCTACTAGGAAGAAAATTAACTCTATGCCAGCTGAAACTAGGACAAAGCCATAGATAGTTAAAACTCAAAATTGCAAAAGATTATGTATGTGCTTAAATTTAAGTATGCAAACAGCACCACTGCAATCAATGGTCCTAATCACAAACTTAAAAGTAAGCATGTGCACAAACCTCTACAGGGTCATGACCCAGTTCTGTATTGCTCCAGTTCACAAGAGGCCAAACTCCTTGACCTTGCAAGCCAAAGTCCTCTTGTCATTGAGAGCTGCAAGATGCATAGCTCACCACTCCGAGAGCTGGTGTATACATACCCTCACACAGCTCCTTTGAGGGCTGTTAGTGTGGACTGGGCAAACAGTCGGTGTCTGTGAGTGAAAATGGTCTTTTACTAATCTGCACATCAGTGCAGCTTAAACATCTGCATGTTCAAGAGAGTAAGCCTCAAACAGTGCACATTTTGCCATGTCAAATGCACACATATTCGTCTAATATTCGTAGTAACTCCTACCTGCTAGTCAGTTTTGAAGGAAGTGTGGAGCTTGAGAACTGCATGGGTCTAAATGAAGTTGAGCAGCTGCTTAACCTGAGACTCCACTGTATTGGGTTTGCGTGGCAAGGTTTTGGTAGTGGGGGGGCTACAGGGGTGGCTTCTGTGAGAAGATGCCAGAAGCTTGCCCTGTGTCCGATAGAGCCAGTTCCAGCCGGCTCCAAGATGGACCTGCTGCTGGCCAAGGCTGAGCCAATCAGCAACAGGGGTAGCACCTCTGGGATAACATTTTTAAGAAGGGGGAAAAAAAAAACAACCCGACACAAACTGCAGCTGGAGTGAGGAGTGAGAATATGTGAGAGGAACAACTCTGCAGACACCAAGGTCAGTGAAGAAGGAGGGGGAAGAGGTGCTCCAGGCAGCGCAGCAGAGATGCCCCTGCAGCCTGTGGTGAAGACCATGGTGAGGCAGGCTGTGCCCCTGCAGCCCATGGAGGTCCATGGTGGAGCAGATATCCACCTGCAGCCCGGGGAGGACCCCACGCCGGGACAGGGGGATGTGCCCGAAGGAGGCTGTGACCCCGTGGGAAGCCTGCACTGGAGCAGGCTCCTGGCAGGACCTGTGGACCCATGGGGGACCCACGCTAGAGCAGTCTGCTCCTGAAGGACCCACGCTGGAGCAGTTCGTGAAGAACTGCAGCCTGTGGGAAGGACCCACGTTGGAGAAGTTCATGGAGGACTGTATCCTGTAGGTGGGACCCCACGCTGGAGCAGGGGAAGAGTGTGAGGAGTCCTCCCCCTGAGGAGGAAGGAGTAGCAGAGACAACGTGTGATGAACTGACCGCAACCCCCATTCCCCGTCCCTCTGCGCTGCTCGGGGGGAGGAGGGAGAGAAATTGGGAGTGCAGTTGAGCCTGGGAAGAAGGGAGGGGTGGGGGGGAAGGTTTTTTAACATTTGGTTGTATTTTCTCATTATCCTACTCTGATTTGACTGGTAATAAATTAAACTGATTTTCCCTAAGTCAAGTCTGTTTTGCCTGTGATGGTAATTGCTGAGTGATATCCCTGTCCTTATCTCGACCCATGAGCCTTTCATTATATTTTCTCTGCCCTGTCCAGCTGAGGTGGGGGAGTGATAGAGCGGCTTTGGTAATCACCTCGCATCCAGCCAGGGTCAACCCACCACATCCACAAAGTGCCTCTGGCCTATATTTGGGAAGGACCTTGGTTTTTTACTATATTACCACAATAATTCTCTGTATGTTCCTTTGTCAGATGAGAACAAAGGGTTTTAGTGAAAAAAACATGAGACCTGCTTAGCTTAAATAGTCATACTAAGGCAAGTGAACTACTCATTTTCCTAAAATAAGAATAACTTATTTACTTTCTACCTTATGTACTTAATTATTTTGTTTGATGGAAGCTTATATACTTCTAAGGGTTTCAGTTCTTTCAGACCATGTAGACCATGTTCAACATTTAGAAGGTATTTCTCATTGTTGTACCTGACAGGAGTCCAGCTACAGAGAAAAGAATAACAGATACTAAAAGAGCAGCTCCCCTCCCCTTTTTTAATAACTTGACTTCACTGCTGGAAAATAAAGCAAATTTTATTTATATTAAGCACATTAGAATGTCCAGGAGTAATACCTTTAAACTCTAAGTACTTTTGCTGAACAAGAAGTTAAGTCCAAATGCCGAACTAGAACATACATACATGTGTGAACTCTCAAAGTGGAATGATGTTAAAAGTAAGAGCGCTATACCATGGCAGGTTGTCAGATAAAGCAGCTGGGTATTCTTTTAGTTGTTTTTCTTAATTAGTTTAAAAGTGACAAAGAAATATATTAGTGGTTAATAAACACAAAAAAAATGGTAATCATATTCATATATACATGCACACTTACATAAATATTTGAAATAAAGTACTTATAATATTCAGGCATAAATGTCATATAAATGTGTTTTCAACCAGAAATACAGTAGTCATCTCCATTTTACATCTTTCTTAAAACACTAGCAAAGCGGTATCAGCAGAGTCCTATATTGAGGCAGACACACACCAGGTGTCAGTTCCATGTCTCCCATGTACAGTTTATATTTCTGCAGTATACATTTTATTTGAACAACCAGTGAACAGGGTCAACACGATATAAGAGAAAATGGATGAAAAAACCAGACTGAATTGTTAAAACCCAGGAAAAAATCTTCAGAAGTATGTAATCAAAATATGCAGACCTAGATTCTGCTGGTTTATATTGATGTAGATCCAGAGTATGGAAAAATGGCAGTATTTGGATTTGCTCATGCAGTTTAGAACTGAATCTGGCCTGTAAAATTTAACAAGCTGCATTTTGCATCAGATGGCAATGTATATTTCCATAGGCAATACTTCATGGTTTATAAATAGCATATATATTGTAATAGTGGTGCAAATATGGTATTTCATGTTTTTACTACTCACACAATTACATTATCCATTGTAACATTAAAGTCACTTAAGTAGCCAGCTTTAAGTATGTACATTTTTAGAGGTCTTCTTTTATTTAATTTTATGGTAGAGCTCATTCAAGATACAATGAAATAGCTGGTAAAGGCTGTGCTGGAGGAGACACCAGTAGGGAAGGGTAACCCACTTTGGAAACGATCTCACTTTATTCATAAAGTCTGCAACCTCTCAATCCAGACAGTATGCAGTTTTTCAGAATCAAGAGAGAAAAGCGAAAGGTCTGTGACAGCCAGGCTGCCACACTGTCTGTGCTTCAGCAAGCAATTATACACGGAAGAGTACAAAACGCCCAGGCTGGCACTCGCCTCATCTCTTCTGCCCCCCACAGCTACTGATGCCAACAGCAAAATGAAGAGGAGGAAGAAAATGAGCTCAAGGAAGAGGTAGAAAGAAAGGAAACTGAGAAGAGGGTAAGGAAAGGAAATGTGAAGAGGAAGAAAATGGAAACTCAATATTATTACTGTTAATAATAATATAATACTGCTTATATAATTATATATTAATATAATCAATAATAGCAACAATAAGAATAGTCCTCACTATATTGGAAGAAATGGGATGAAACTCAGACAAATGGGCTCCTGTCATTCGACCACTGCTTCAGAAGCTATGCTGATGGTTATCTGTAACAGAGCAATAGGACAAAGGCAGTGTTTGCTTACACCTGCATTGTTCTGCATTTGAAATCTTTAAAACTATTCTACAAAACTGTTAATATTACTTAGCTTCACAGTAGACTTTCTAATTGCAGCCCCTGCTATGAAAATCATCATTGTAATGATTAACTTTTTTCTTGCTATTTTTTCATATTCACATAAAAATAATGAAATTTGTATGTAAATAAAGAGATAATACTAATAATAAGCTTCTTTCATGCTGACCCCAAACCTTAGTGACTGTGGAAACATCTGCATTTATAAATTCTCATACAAAATCCACACCTGAATTCTGTGGATGTTTTTCCCCCAAAGTCTGTGTAGAAAAATAATATAATTTGACCCTACAAGACAGGACAAAGTTGTCCAACCATGCCTTAAATAAAGTTCCTTATGTAAACAGCCACATTGGCAATTGCAAGCAGTTAAGCATGTAAATAGTTTGAGAATCTCATCTTTTCTAATTTTACACTATAATCACTAGATTGTTGATACTTTAATTAAGCTAAGTGAAATACAGCTCCACACATAGTGTATATATTGGTCCAGTGTAGTCTCTCCCAAATATAACCCTACAAGCAGCTGGTATGGATATACCACCATCACCTCAGACTCTTATTGCTCAGATAAAAACAATAAAGATGCAGTACAAATAACTCTGGTTTCAGATATTTTTATATGTGCTTAGATAGTCAAAATTACTTTCTATTTCAGAATCAGCTGGAATTACATTCTGTGCACTTATTTGGTTTTGGTTTTTAAGCATAAATCATACAAACAGCAGAATATCAAAAAGCCAAACACAAGCTGTACAACAAGCTCTTCTAATTTTATCATCAGTCTCCTTATATTAGGAAGCACTCATTTCTGCTGAAACCAGAGATCGGAGAAGTTCTTAGTCTCCATAGTTTTAGGCAAAAACTTGTTCACAAGATGTGGGACTCAGAAGGCAGAGAGTAGAGTAAACAAAACAAAACAAAACAGTACTAAATAGACAGCAACAACACAGCTTTTCCTTTTTTGCTTTTCCTTAATCTGGTATTTGTGGCCTGGACAGAAGTTTTAAATTCTTCAGGATGGTAACAGTGGCAAATGTAAGAAAACCTGACTCAACTCAGCTTCTTTTAACTAGGCAGTTGGTTCATTGCTGCAATGTTAAAACTGCAATTGAGAGACAGATCATTCCTCAGATCTCAGTGATTTTGGGGTAAAAATTCACCCATGTAATGAGCGCATCACTGCAAGCAGAGGGCAGTTCTAGGGTTGCGTTTCCAGTGTTTCCAACTCATAATTTTATTTCCAGCTGTGAAATAATTAGTATTCTTTTAAAAGGTCCCACAATTAGCACTGGGATCTGCTCTGTCATCTCCATCACTTACTGCTGGGAAGAAAAATAAGAAAATGAAAAAGTGTCCTCCAGAGGCTCAGAAATAAGAAGGTAAACTCAAAAAATTTTTCAAAAAAGTCAAAGCAAAGAATAAGAAAACAAAATCAAAACACACAGTGCTTTTTAAGATATTTTCATGAGCAGGGGGAGAGGCTCACGATTGTTCTCAGAAGTACTAGCAGGGCAACATACACTTTTCTCAGTAGACATGAACTAGAGCCCCTAATGTGACTGCTGCTATAATAAGCAAGGCTCTCATACACTCATATCAGTAAAAAATACATACAAGATGATTTACTAATAAGAAAAACTGCTAGTAAAGAATACTTAGTAAAAAGAAATACCTGCTTAAATTATTATATCACATCTTAAAACTTAAAAGTACCTTACCTAGGACTTGTGGGATGATTTTCTAGTTATAATTGTTAATAGTTCCTATTTTGATCATATGCAGTTTTGACAGGGCAGTCGAGTTATAGAAACTATTCTGAAATTTGGATCATATTTGCAAACAGTTCTGAAAGAGTGGAAATAAAGGAAAAGGATTTAGAAAATACCCAATATGAAATGCTTTGAAAACCAATATTTTTTTCAAACAGGCATTTTTAATGCAATACTGCCAACACTAGTTAAAACGGGTAATGCAGAACTTTAAAAAAGTTGTCAAATAGAATATTTAATTTTGAAGCAATAAAACAGATTGTTTAACCCAGGGTTCTTTTTTGTTTGTTTTGTTTTGGATCTTTCTTCCATTTAACAACATTTTGGGCTGAACTGAAAACATTTTGCTTTTCCTGATTAGGCAGGTGGCCTGAGAAAACAGCTATTCCTTTAATTACTATTTTCTTAGGGCTATAATCTTCTTGATAAAAATACAAAACACTTAGTGCCTGTCTTTGCTGTGGAATGAGCATGAATTGATACCTCCCAAGGTACCAGCATCAGGTCTGGACCCAGGAGAAGGACTGCCACAGCAGCAGGGAGACCTGCTTGAGTTAGCATACCCTGTTGATTGGCAAGAAACATTGCCTTGGAGGTAGCACCACGCTTGTGGGGAATGCTTTCCTGACCTGTTTGTATGTCAGAGTAGCACTATGTTTTTCTGCCTGGAGTTCCTGGCTTGGGTAGGACTCAGCTTGTACTTGTATGTACAGTCATCTTGGATCTAGCTCATGTGTCTCGTCAGTGAATGTTATAGACACATTTTTATGGCTCACCTTTGAATATTGGCCTCTAGATATTTACCTTGTGACTTCTTTGGAGGAAGTTAGTTAACTGGATTTAGTGTCCTGAGGTTTAATTCAGATTTAATTTAGCCTGCAGGATGTCACTCTTAGTGAGAGCAGTTTATAGATTGCCCATGAGTTAGCAGATTGTTCAAAGGCTCTGCCGGAGTCTGTGCTCACCTCAGACTCTTGACTTATGTAAAAGCTAAAAAATCCCCTGCAAACTCTTCCATCCTTGGTTAGGTTTTAACTGAGATTAGTCAGAGAATACAGAGCATAACCTTTTCTTCTCTTAAACAAACCCAGAAGGAGGTGTTAAAGGCTGTTGGTATCGTTCTGTTCCCACTGGAGTCAATCCTAACCTTTCAAGCTATATTTGCATTGTGTACAGCTATGTTAGCTGGCTCCGAACGCATGTGATATGCAAAAGAGATGATGCAGGAGCAAGGATGTGTCAACATGGTGCTCTGTGGACTAATTAAGCTGACTTCAACAGCAGGACAGGACAGCTTTGGCAGACAGCATTAACACAGCTACGCTGTTTTCAGTAGCAGAGCTTGTTGCGTGTGCGTAGGTCATGGTTTAACCACTTGGACTGTTAAAGGGTGAGCGAGCCTTGCTGATCACTCCTTGGCTCTTGATAAATCAGCTTATGGATAGGCATCAGGGAGTCCCGGTTGGTGCGATATTGCACTGTTGTGGTAGCGATCGGCACCTGTTGTTCTTCGACCCTCAGCAACCCCACAACAGAAGGGTCCTCTGAGAGACCGGGCAAGGTGGACAGCTGTTTAATTTCCTCCGTCTCCAAGACAACTATACCAAAAGCCCACCGGTACCCTTTTGGGTCCTTGAAATACCCTCTCCTGAGGTAGTCTATGCCAAGGATGCACGGAGCGTCTGGGCCAGTCACAATGGGGTGCTTCTGCCACTCATTCCCAGTTAGGCTCACTTCGGCCTCCAATACAGTGAGCTGTTGGGATCCCGCTGTCACTCCAGAAATACAGATGGGTTCTGCCCCTGTACAGCTTGATGGCATTAGGGTACACTGTGCACCGGTGTCCACTAGAGCCTTCTACTCCTGTGGGTCTGATATGCCCAGCCATCGAATCCACACAGTCCAGTAAACCCGGTTGTCCCTTTCCTCCACCTGGCTGGAGGCAGGGCCCCTCTAACCCTGGTCATAGTATTAGTTACTCACTCCTTGTAAATGTGAATCAAGAGTCCCTTCATTAAGATTGGAAGTAAGATCAGCCCTTCTACTCTGTCTGGGGAACTGCCCACTGGAAACTGGATCAGCAATTTTTCCTGGGAGAACCCCCTTGTGTAATAGTTTTTCCATGCAACTCATGTACCTGTGCATCTAGGGTCGAGATTTTCCATCCCACTTCCTCATACAATAGAATCATAGAATCGTTTAGGTTGGAAAAGACCTTTAATATCATCCAGTCCAACCATTAACCTAACATTACCAAGTCCACCACATAAACAATCAAGGGTAGACCAGACTAAACCATGTCCCGAAGCTCCACATCTACCCGTTTTTTGAACGCTTCCAGGGATGGTGACTCCACCACCTCTCTGGGCAGTCTGTTCCAATGCTTGACTACCCTTTCCATGAAGAAATTTTTCCTAATATCCAATCTAAACCTCCCCTGGCGCAGCTTGAGCCCATTTCCTCTTGTCCTATTGCTAGTTACTTGGGAGAAGAGACCAACACCCACCTCACTACACCCTCCTTTCAGGTAGTTGTAGGGAGCGATAAGGTCTCCCCTCAGCCTCCTCTTCTCCAGGCTAAACAACCCCAGTTCCCTCAAGGCTGGCCCCAAAATAGAGCCCTGGGGAACAGCGCTCGTGACTGGCCGCCAACTGGACTTAACTCCATTCACCGCTACTCTCTGGGCTCGGCCACCCAACCAGTTTTTTACCCAGCAAAGAGTACGCCCGTCCAAGCCATGAGCTGCCAGCTTCCCAAGGAAAATGCTGTGGGAGAGAGTGTCAAAGGCTTTGCCAAAGTCCAGGTAAATGACATCCACAGACATTCCTTCATCCACAAGGTGGGTCACCAGGTCATAAAAGGAGATCAGGTTGGACAAGCAGGACCTGCCTTTCATAAACCCATGCTGGATGGGCCCGATCCCCTGGTTGATCTGCACTTGCCTGTTGAGTTCACTCAATATGAACCTCTCCATAATCTTTCCCGGCACCGAGGTCAGGCTGACAGGCCTGTAGTTCCCCGGGTCCTCCTTCCGGCCCTTCTTGTAGATGGGCGTCACATTGGCAAGCCTCCAGTCATCAGGGACCTCCCCTGTTAACCAGGACTGCTGATAGATGATGGAGAGTGGCTTGGTGAGCTCCTCTGCCAGCTCCCTCAGTACTCTTGGGTGGATCCCATCCGGCCCCATAGACTTGTGAGCGTCCAGGTGGCGTAGCAGGTCGTTAACTGCTTCCTCCTGGACTTTGAAGGCTCCATTCTGCTCCCCGTCCCTGTCTTCCAGCTCAGGGGGCTGAGTAGCCTGGGGATGACTGGTCTGGCTATTAAAGACAGAGGCAAGGAAGGCGTTAAGTACCTCAGCCTTTTCCTCATGCTCAGTGACAATGTTCCCCCCCACATCCAGCAAAGGATGGAGATTCTCCTTGGCTCTCCTTTTATTGTTGATGTACTTGTAAAAACATTTTTTATCATCCTTTACAACAGTGGCCAGATTGAGTTCTTGCTGGGCTTTTGCTTTTCTAATTTCCTCCCTGCATGACCTAACAAGATCCTTGTACTCCTCCTGAGTTGCCCGCCCCTTCTTCCAAAGGCGGTAGACTCTCCTTTTTTCCCTGAGTCCATGCAAAAGTCCCCTGTTCAGCCAGGCCGGTAGTCTTCCCTGCCGGTTGGTCTTACGGCACACGGGGACAGCCCTCTCCTGCGCCCTTAAGACTTCCTTCTTGAAGAAGGCCCAGCCTTCCTGGACCCCTTTGCCCTTCAGGACTGCCTCCCAAGGGACTTTCCCAACCAGCGTCCTGAACAGGCCTCCGGAAGTCCATGGTAACAGTTTTGCTGCCTCTCCTCTTTACATCGCCAAGAATCAGGAACTCTATCATATCGTGGTCGCTAAGCCCAAGACGGCCTCCGACCACGACATCTCCCACGCGTCCTTCTCTGTTAGTAAACAGCAGGTCAAGCGAGGCACCTCCCCTGGTAGGCTCGCTTACCAGCTGCGTCAGAAAGTTATCCTCCACACACTCCAGGAACTTCCGAGACTGTTGCCTCTCTGCTGTGTTGTATTTCCAGCAGATGTCCAGCAAGTTGAAGTCCCCCACAAGAACAAGGGCTGGCGATTGCGAGACTTCTGCCAGCCACTTGTAGAACGCTTCATCTATCTCTACATCCTGGCTGGGTGGTCTATAGCAGACTCCCAACAGGACATCCGCCTTGCTGGCCTTCCCCCTCATCCTTATCCAGAAGCACTCGACCGTATCATCACCACTGCCGAGCTCTGTACAGTCAAAACACTCCCTAACATACTGAGCCACCCCACCACCTCTCCTTCCCTGCCTATCCCTTCTGAAGAGCTTATAGCCATCCAGTGCAGCACTCCAGTCATGAGAGTCGTCCCACCACGTTTCTGTGATGGCGACTATGTCATAGCCATCCTGCTGCACAAGGGCTTCCAGCTCCTCCTGTTTGTTGCCCATGCTGCGTGCATTGGTGTACATGCACTTGAGCTGGGCTATCGATTTCGCCCCCAACGTTGCCATGCCACCCCTGGGCTCCTCACTAGCGGGCCCATTTATATCCCCTTCCCCCTTCAAACCTAGTTTAAAGCCCTCTCAATGAGTCCTGCCAACTCATGGGCAAGAATCCTTTTCCCCTTTGGAGACAGCTGATCTCCATCAGCCGCCAGCAGGCCCGGTGCTGTGTAAACCTCCCCATGATCGAAAAACCCAAAATTCCACCGATGGCACCAGCCTCTGAGCCACCTGTTAATCAGGTGAGTTTTCCCATTCCTTTCAGCACTCCTTGCTGCCATTGACGGGATTGAGGAAAACACTACCTGCGCTCCCGATCCTGCGACCAATCGCCCCAGCAGTGCCCTGAAGTCCCTCTTCATTGCTTTAGGATTTCTCTCTGTAATCTCATCACTGCCCACCTGTACAACCAGCAACGGGTAATAATCGGAGGGCCTTACGAGATCAGGGAGTAATGTCCCTAACCCAGGCCCCAGGGAGGCAGCAGACTTCCCTGTGGGATGGGTCTGGACGGCCGATCAGGCCCTCAGTTCCCCACAGGAGGGAATCGCCTACCACAATTACCCTCCTTTTTTTCTTAACAGGGGCAGTCGTAATCCGTGGGGTTGACTGACTGGCCCTCAGCAACCCCCTGGCTGGACCTTCACCTTCACCTCCCTCCCGGCTTGCCTGGCCCTCAACTTCCAGAGCCCCATATCTGTTGTGTAGGGGCAACTGGGAAGGTGAGGGAGGCCGGGAGGGGATTCGCCTGCCTCCCCGGGCAGGGACCTGTTTCCATTCCCCCCCGTCTCTTGGATCCCCTCCTTCTGCTTGCCGGCAAGAGGGTAGGGGATCCTCTGCTCCTTGTGGGGCCTCTGCCTGCTGCCTTGGCCCCAGGGATGGTAGGGTGCAGCTCCACCAGTCTATCTCCCTCTCACTCTCCCTGATACTCCTCAGCCTTTCCACCTCCTCCTTCAGCTCTGCCACCAGGCTGAGCAGATCATCTACCTGGTCACAGCGAAGACATTTGCTGTCTCCGCTGCCCTCCGGTACAAGCGACAGGCTCAGGCACTCCCTGCAGCCAGCGACCTGGACAGCTGCATGTTTTTGTGGGAGCTCCGTCTGGGTCCCCGCATTTCTTCAGGCAGAGGCTTTCGGGTGAGTGGTGACCATAGCTGCCAGGTGTTCTCCTGGGAGGACGATGACCACTGCCTGAGTTTCCCTTTGGAATTAGGAGCGGGGGCACTCGACCTTCCCCTCGCGCCCTGCCCGCGCAAACTGCCGCGCCAACTGCCGCGCCACGCCCTCCTGACGCGGCACGCCCTGTTTGCCCGTCCTGGTTGCCGCGCTCCTGGTCGCTCGCCCTCCCTGGGGGTTGCTTTTATAGGTGGGGGGGTTTGGCCGCCGTCACTCCTGGCCCCACCCACGCTGCGTCAGAGCTGCTGCACGTCAGCAGCTCGCCCTTTCCCGCTCTTTCCCGCTCTAGGCGGGGGGCTGGGCTGCTCGCTCTCGCCCTGCGCTTTTTGCCGCCTCATGTCCTGTCCGTGATCACGCAGGTAAAACCACAGGGTGCCCCGTGGTGTGTATCCTCTATATCCTCTCTCTTGAGCAGAGGGACGTTGACTCCTAATGGCTGAGATACTGGTCCGTACAGGTGGGGAGTAGGACAGATCCTCTCTGAGTTGCTGGAACTCCTGGGACAGTTTGTCCACAGCCGAGACGTAGGCCTGTAGGGAGGAAGAGAGACTTTCTTTGTATTCCTGCAGTTGGCCAGCCAATTCATCCACCGTCTGTTCCTCTCCATCTTTCCATGTCATTACTGCCAATGAGTTGGCATGCGAAGATGGTGTGCTCTGTACAAACTTCTGCCACATGGGTTGTGTGCACTGGACTTCATCTCGATCTTTGAATAACTGCTCATTGTTCAGATCACCATAAATCACCTCCAGCATGGCTAATTCCCTCAGGTACTGGATACCTCTCTCCATGGTGGTCCACCTGCACCGCCTGGGTGACATAACATCTTCCTTGAAGGGATACCCTTCCTTCACGCCTGACAGATGCTAAGGGCTTGTGCCCCCTTTTCCGAATGCTTTGTCAATGCCCCCTTCCCTAGAAAGGGATCGCAGCTGCTTGGCTTCCTTACCCTCTAAATCCAGTCTACTGGCCCCGTTATCCCAGCATCGGAGCAGCCAGATGATGATGTGCTCGCCTGGATGATGACTGAAATCTTTTCGCATATCTTGCAGCTCACTCAGGGATAGAGAGTGGGGGGTGACTGTCTTGTTTATGAGTTCTGCCTCTCCCTCCTCCTCTTCTCGTGGTGGCCCTTCTTCGGAGTAGCCTGCCTCGTCCACTTCTTCCTCTTTCCCCTTCCTAGTAGGAGTTTCTTCCCTTGTTAAACAAGCTGACTTTTGCATCCAATATTTCTTCTTGGGTATAGGCTGACTGATACTGGCACGGGTTTGTTCTCTGGTTCAGCTGCAGTGCCTGTCGTGGGGGTTGGAGTAGCCGCAGTGCCTGTGGCCGGGGTTGGAGTAGCTGCAGTGCCTGTTGCTTTGTCATCAGATCCAGAGACCTTCTCTTTCCCTTGAGGGTACTGAATAGTGTTGAACAGGGCTGGGTAGGCATTAGCCAGGCCCCAGCACATTGCCGTGATTTGTGTCTCTGGAGTTGCCAGGGTGACAACATACATTTTCCAAAAACTTTACTGGTTCTTCAGGATTCTGCACTTGTTCAGGGGTGAAGTTCCAAAACACTGGAGGTGCCCACTGCCCTAGGTACTTGCCCATACGATCCCACACACCCTGCCACTCATAACTCTCCAGTCTTGGGGCAGATGTCTGGATGATATTCTTAAATAGTTGTTTAACCTTAGATAAGACCTGACACACATTCTGGAGACATAGCAATAGGAACATGCTGGTTTGAACATCCCAAGGATATTCAAAGTTCTAAGAGCTGTTGTAACCAGCCTGGAGGAGAAGGGGAAGGTGAAGGAGTGGGGGAAAGTGTCCCCCCTTGTCTCCCCCATGAATTGGCTCTCCGAGGAGAAAAGGTAAAGTGCAATTGTTAATAGTTTCCGAGAGATGGTTCCCAAAGTATGGAGATGACGGCAATGCTGAGTACAAATACCAAACTAGTCTCATGACCATTAATTTTATCATATCATAAGCCAGTATTACACAATACAGCAAAATGATAACCTTAATCTAGCTCCCAGAGATGATAAAGAGCGCAACAGAGAACATATGCAGCAAGGGCTCAGTTTTGGGGCCAGCTTTGTTTAATATCTTTATCAACGATCTGGATGAGGGGATTGAGTGCGCCCTCAGTAAGTTTGCAGATGACACCAAACTGGGTGGGAGTATCGATCTGCTGGAGGGTAGGATGGCCCTGCAGAGGGACCTGGACAGGCTGGACCGATGGGCCGAGGCCAACTGGATGAGGTTTAACAAGGCCAAGTGCCGGGTCCTGCACTTGGGTCACAACAACCCCATGCAATGCTACAGGCTTGGGGAAGAGTGGCTGGAAAGCTGCCTGGCTGAAAAGGATCTGGAGGTGCTGGTCAACAGCCAGCTGAACATGAGCCAGCAGTGTGCCCAGGTGGCCAAGAAGGCCAACAGCATCCTGGCCTGTATCAGGGATAGTGTGGCCAGCAGGTGCAGGGAGGTGATTGTCCCCCTGTACTCGGCGCTGGTGAGGCCGCACCTGGAATACTGTGTCCAGTTTTGGGCCCCTCAATACAAGAAGGACATTGAGGTGCTGGAGCATGTTCAGAGAAGGGCAACGAAGCTGGTGAAGGGTCTGGAGCACAGGCCTTATGAGGAGCGGCTGAGGGAACTGGGGTTGTTTAGTCTGGAGAAGAGGAGGCTGAGGGGAGACCTTATCGCTCTCTACAACTACCTGAAAGGAGGTTGTAGTGAGGTGGGTGTTGGTCTCTTCTCCCAAGTAGTTAGCGATAGGACGAGAGGAAATGGGCTCAAGCTGCGCCAGGGGAGGTTTAGATTGGATATTAGGAAAAATTTCTTCATAGAAAGAGTGGTCAAGCATTGGAACAGGCTGCCCAGAGAGGTGGTGGAGTCACCATCCCTGGAAGCGTTCAAAAAACGGGTAGACGTGGCACTTTGGGACATGGTTTAGTGGGCATGGGGGTGTTGCGTTGATGGTTGGACTGATGATCTTAGAGGTCCTTTCCAATCTTAATGATTCCTAGTTTTTACTTTCATTAAAAATAATCCAGTCACCAAGCCAGGAAATATGAAATTGCTACTCTGCCCTTAATTGGTTATGTGGTGGACTTCGTAATGTTAGGTTAATGGTTGGACTGGGTGATCTTAAAGGTCTTTTCCAACCTAAATGATTCTATGTTTCTATTCTATGATTCTAAGTAAGGTATTATATAACACAATTCTGAGAACAAGCACAACAGCTCTGAGAGGAAATAAATCAACATTTTGACCAGGGACTATTAACCTAATAATGAATGCTTATAACAAATTTAACACGCTCTGGTCAGATCTGTCATTATCTCAACCCTTTGAGCCCCACGTGGGATGGGGGAGAGAACTGGAAAAAAGGTAAAACTCATGGGTTGAGATAAAGACAATTTAATAGGACAGAAAAGGAAGGGAAAGTAATAATAATGATAAAAGACTATACAAAACAACTGATGCACAATGCAATTGCTCAGCACCCACTGACCAATGCCCAGCCAGTTCCCAAGCAGTGGCTGCGCCCCCCTGGCCAACTTCCCCCAGTTTTTTATTCAGCATGACGCCATATGTTATGGAATAGCCCTTTGGCCAGTTTGGGTCAGCTGTCCTGGCTGTGTCCTCTCCCAGCTTCTTGTGCACCCCCAGCCTCCTCACTGGCAGACCAGTATGAGAAGCTGAAAAATCCTTGACTAGTGTAAGCACTGCTCAGCAACAACTGAACCATCAGTGTGTTATCAGCATTCTTCTCATCCTAAATCCAAAACACAGCACTATGCCAGCTACTAGGAAGAAAATTAACTCTATCCCAGCCAAAACCAGGACAGCGTAGCTTGCAGTTTTGCCATACCATGTACTGCACAACCTTACACATCCATTACCTGTTGGTACACCTGAATGGGTTGGGAGGAGGCTGAGCTACAGGCTTGTTGCTGTGCCTGGGGCTGCATCATCACAAAGGCATGTGGTCTTCTCTCTCTCATCAGAGAAGACCTACCCTTATCTCATTACCTCCATGGTTTTTGGCCTCTGCCTTTCCTCAGAAAAGGAAAAGAAGCCTCTTTCTGACAAATGTTCTATAATTAGAGTGCTTATTATTAATATTGAAGCACATTAGGGCTGAAGAGCATTCACTATATATACATATACATGCAGAACTTCTAAACAGAAAAGTAGGTCAATGGTCGCTTTGCCAGAACTCTCCTAAATGAGTTGGAATCAAGCATTTAGCTTCAGGTGAGGCTGCTGAAATATTATAACTTGGTTTTAGTTTGATGCCTGGTGCTGCATCTCCTTGGGCCGGGTACTCAGTTGCTGGCTGGAGTGTCGGGGGCAGACCCATGGCACTGTGCATGGCCACGCTGCTTTGCAGAAAGGAAAGGAGCTGCCTCCTGGGAGCCCCACATGAACACCAGTACACACAGCCACAAGCACTTGTGTGCAGCCAGAGCTAAGAAATAAAGTCCCGTTTATGCCTTCTATTCCCCTATGCAGGTGTGTGAGGTAGAATCTGTAAGGAATTACAGGAATTATTTAAAAAATTCATTTAGCAAATAGGAAATTAAACAAACTGAAATCTAAATATATCAATAATGAAGTTGAATGCACATATGAATATAGACTGTTGTCCTGGTTTCAGCTGGGATAGAGTTAATTTTCTTCCTGGTAGCTGGCACAGTGCTGTGTTTTGGATTTAGGATGAGAAGAATGCTGATAACACACTGATGGTTTAGTTGTTGCTCAGTACTGCTTATGCCAGTCAAGGACTTTTCAGCTTCCTATGCTCTGCCAGGGGCACAAGAAACTGGGAGGGGGCACAGCCAGAATAGTTGATCCAATCTGCCCAAAGGGCTATTCCATACCATATGACGTCATGGGCAGTATATAAACTGGGCGGGGTTGGCCAGGGAGCAGCAATTGCTGCTCGGGAACTGGCTGGGTATCGGTCGGCGGGTGGTGAGCAATTGCATTATGCATCACTTGCTTTGTATATTATTATTATTATCATCATTATTATATTCATAGAATCATAGAATGCTTTGGGTTGGAAGGGACCTTGAGAGATCATCGAGCCCAACCCCCCTGCAGTAAGCAGGGATTGAACCTGTGAACTTGGCGTTATTAGCACCATGCTCTAACCAACTGAGCTAACCCGGCTGGTCAATATCATTACTATTTTACTTTATTTCAATTATTAAACTGTTCTTATCTCACCCCAGGAGTGTTTCTCACTCTTACTCCTCCAATTCTCTCCCCCATCCCACCGGGGCAGGGGGAGTGAGCGAGTGGCTGCGTGGTGCTTAGTGATTTATAAGCCAGAGAATTATCAAAGCTTTATTACATCAGAGTATAGCATACCAGGAAATACTTTATATTAATACTGGGAGATTTTTAGTATTTTATACATTTAAATGGAATGACACATGAAACTCTTAGAAGGGAAGATTAGCTGTTTTTCAGGAAATGCGAATCTGATAATTGAATGAAACATTAATCTCGTGCTAGATACAAGGTCATTTTTCCTTACAGCAGCTAAGAAAAGAGGAAGAAGAAGAAGAGAGAGAGCAATGCTATTGATTTTTGGTTATTTTTTTTAACAGAAGACTCCTATTGACTTCCCATAGGAGTTTAATACAGAGATTATGATATTCACCTACAACAATCAGGACCATGATGAAGGATACCCAATCTTCCTGGTCCATGGGGTTGCATAGCAATGTTTTCTCATGCTCCAGAGCCAGAAGCCCTCACACCCTAGAGTGCTGAGAAATAGATGAATTCCCAGAGTAGTTCTTAAACATAAAGTAACAGTATCTTCTTCTGTCACTGTTTAATCTCTTGAATTTTTTTATTTTGGGGGGGAATTTTCTGTCAGAAAATACTCTTTAGTATTTTAATAATTTTCAACATTTCTTTCGGTTATTTCTTTTGCCCCAGCTTTCCAATTTCATTTCTTGTTAGTATCATTTTGATGTTAAGCTCTCTTATAAAATACTATTTGTGTACATGATATATCAATATTTTATTCAGAAATGAAAATTTTTCAATGTACTGTCACTGAGAAGCCTTTTTGTGATGGTCCAGACAAATTCGGTGCAATTTTCCTTGCACAAAAAAGTGCAAAAATTTGGGCATTCTGCCAATTTAATAACTGCTGTTACTGGTGTACTGACCATAGGGAAACTCTCTGAGTAGGTAGGGAAGAAGGAAGAACCATTTGCTGATGAATTACCAGTAGAAGCAAGGAACAAAGTTTGCTAAAAGCAGTTTTTATGATCAGGTCAGGAACTGACTGACTTTTACAGCTGGTTCTGCCAAGTCAAACTGGGCTGTGCCTCATCCTGGCCTTGTATTTGGGGTAAATTCATTTCTCTCCAGAAATCAAAATGTTAAAAATAGAAAAAATCTTTATTAATGCAGCTATGCTACCACAGATGATAAGTATTATTTCAGACACAGTTTACACATGCATCATTTTGCAATTTATGAGAACATGGTGGCTGATACTTACATTATCAACTGTACCTGATGCAAGAAATCTATGTTTTTTCCATATCTATCAAAGGCTGTCATAAGAAATAAAGTTATGGAACAAAAATGTGTTAAAAATGTCTGTATAAAAGGTTAAGTCCCCAGTGGAAGAAAAATCAAGAATAAAAAATAAAAATACTATAGTATGCAAAAAGAGTTGGAATGAAATACAACCACACACAGTTAGAAAGGGTTTTGAAGTTTTCATGGGACTTGCTGGAAAATATACATTGTTTCTATGAGAAGATTTGTTTTATTAGTAAAAGTCTGGGTAAAATTTCAGGATTTAAGAGAATACCAATAAAGTGAAGACTGACATTAACCAGACCATGCTATAAATACCACATAAAGAGACTAAACAAGCCCACTACTGAGACACATGCTTGATGTTCTGCTTCACTGCTAGCATATAACAATAGGAAGAAACCTGTTGTCTCTGTAGAATTAGTTCAGTTAAATAAACTGCTTGAAATGCTATTGTTTAGGTCTGACAGCAGCTGCTTACTGTGGTTCCCATTTATGCATGATCAGCTGACACAGCTTAGAGTTTGCTGCAGTGCGCCTGTAGCACACATACATTTTAAACTGTGCTATTTGGCATATACGAGTCACTTCTTGTTGCTTTGCACAAATTCCTCCTCTTTTTGTTCTTATCAAGTGTTAAGCATAGCTCAGGATGCTATGCAATACAAGTTGCTCCTTTAAGGAGGGGCATTTTCAAAATTCACTTCTATGAAGGTGAATTGGTTTATACCTGCAATTTAGTTGCATGTAACACTGTGAGCAATTATGCTTTACGTATTTGACTGCAAATGTAAACCTGAGTTTTGATTGCAGCATAAAATTTATATTAAAAAAATAAAATAAATTATTTTCTCAATATCAGTTGGAAGGCATGTTTTTTCTGAATGGCAGACAAAAAGATATAGGAGCAAAATTCAGTAAGAATATACTATTTTTACAAGGACACTGAATTTCACTCTGATGAAGAACAGATCTGTTGTTATCAGCCTTCTAAGCGTGCATTTTTATAATGAACAAGACAGGTTACATTTCTGAAAGCTCTCTCCTCCAGGCATCAAAAAATGCAGGCACATATAACTGCTTCAGTTAACAGTTGGTTTGTCTTTTACTACCATAGTGGTGGACATTCAAGCCTGGGAGATAACACAGCTAACGTTAAATATGTTTGCTATACCATTTAAGTGAAGCCATTCAGGCTTTTCAGGACTGTGACCTATAATATTTTACTAATACAAACTTTGTGCTCACTGGTAATTGTGAGATAATAATTCACTAAACAGCTAGTAGAGAGCTCAGCTCAGGCTCCACACAGACATATGTCAGAAACAGATTATAGGGAAAGAGGGAGAGAAAATTAAATTTTAACTCCCTCCCCTCATACATAAACTCAAAAGACTCTCCAAAACAAACAAACATATCCTCAGCTGAGATGAAGGATAGAAATCAGTACTGAAAACTGGATTAGAGGGTTGGTTTCATGGGGACAGCAGGGAACAGAAAGCAAACTTCCTATTATCAGCTGACTCTCACTGAAAGCATGATCTAATCTGAAGCAGAAAAAGCTTCTGCTGAAGTCAACAGGGCTGGACCCTTTAAAGTTCCTGAAGAGTTCACAATTCATATTAAATGAGTAACTGAATAACTGAAAATTAATACCAGACTGTTCTCTCTAGTAAAAAAAAAAAAGAAAATGTGAGGCCAAATTCATAAAGATCCTTATTTCTTCCAAATTATGCTAAGAAATGGAAAACTGTCTTCTTAACTATAACATGTATTTATGAGTTTAGTAGTAGGAAATTACAATAAATGTCATTATTATGCAGAATATATTTGTAGCTCATACTTATATATGCTTCTATGCTTACAGTAAATTTGAGGCACAAGAATCAGGATTTAAAGACTAGCAGTTTTTATAAATAAAGACTGCTGAATCAGGTTCTAAACTCTAGAAACTGACACAAAATAAAAGCGGCTTTTAGGTAAGTTTTCAGACCTAGTACAGATAAGATTCACAAACTGAGGGAGTGTATAAGTTATGTGGTAGAATATCATATCATATGTCAATGTTTCCTTAGTTTAACAAAAATAACCTTTATGGTGGCACAAGTCCTTTGTAATTTCTTTACAGTCATAAAAGTGACTGATAAACAAAAATGATATATTAAGGAATATTATTTTTGGAGATGGGAGGACTTGGAAGTGAATGCCAGATTTGGTGCTTTGGAATCTGAAGGTAGGGAAGAATGTATAGGTTTGGTTGGTTGGTTGGTTGGGTTTTTTTAATTTGGAGATAATCTGTAGTCTTCAACTGACAATAATATGTTCCATTTAACATTAAATTTACATCAATATGCTGTTCAGTAACACTAGATGTTCAGAATAATTTTTTGAGTGTGATTGGATTATTAACATTCTGAACATGACATTTAGTTGAATTTAAATTCATTAAAACAAAATTAAAAGGCCAGACAGTTGGAATATCAAATCAAGAAAATTTAATAGCTTGATTCTGTAACTTTCCTTCATTCTCCCCCTCCCCCCATCCAAAACAACCTGATGCAACAAATTCAGCCCTCTGTATGTGAGCCTTTAGTTTCAATCAATGAGACTAATTGCATGTGTAAAGATTTAGACACACACTTAACAAATAGCTATGACAGTTTAAGATTGCCCTCTTTCCTCCTCTTAAATTACTTCTATCACACACAGCTGTATTGACATAAGAGAATATCTGAGCACTCTGTAGCCACCTCAGAGAAAAGTCCTGCAGTTTGTAGGGGAAAATTTTGCTTTGGATCCATGTACAAAGTCTCGTGTTGCATGTGAAATGTTTTGTTAAATTAGCTCCTCTCTGAAAAAATTTATTAGGGTTTCCATGGCTGAATCTCTTTCATTCCTTCCTCACCTTCCACTAAGTGGGAGACTGTCATGAGCAGCTACTCATGTCTAAACAAATGTCTAAGGAACCTTCGTCTTTCCACCATCCACAAATGGCTGGCCAAGGGCTTGCTACCACCCCAGCAAGGGGGGTGCATGATCCTCTTGACCTTAGACAGCTCTTTGGAGCCAGATAATTACTGGAGGGTACAGGTGTGCCAAAGCTCAAGGTATTTTACTGGCTGGGTCCAAAGTTATCTTTTTGTCACTTACATTGTCTCATGTCAGGTCTCAGTAACGGCTATTTTGCAGTATCAGTCTTTTTATAAAAGAATTATGTATATGGATATAATAGGGACTAAATGATATTGTGTGAACACAATTCTTTTAGGAAAAAAGAGGTCATTTATCATCAAGTCCTTAATTTTGTTGTTTCGCTACTACCAGTTTAGACCTGTTTAGTCTCTTCCAAAAAATTGATGAAAGCTAGACTTTTTTTGGAAATATGTTAGTGTAACTAGTTTTCCTTCCATTTTCTAGCTATTGTTAGCACATATATGAACTTCAACGGATCAGGCAATGCATTTTGATACTTGTGTTCATATGACCACTTGAAAAAAAGAAAAAGATAAATTTCCATTCCCATTCTAGGCAATGCTTCATCTATGGCAAAGTATCCTTCAAAATAACAAACAATGAAGAAACACCTATGCACATAAATAACTTTATTCTATAAGCAGTTTCATCTGTAAGGGTTTGGGTCAGAACTGTGACCTAATCTACAGGAGGATCAAACTCTACACCATGACAGAACTGTTAGGGATATTCTTCAGCAGCTTTTTCCCATGATTTTGGGAAAGTGATGTATTCTGGCTCAGTGAAGACAAAATCTGAAAATTTCATAGTGTCAAGGATTATATTCTAGAAGGATGTTAAAGCAAAGATATATAACCTAAACAGTTTGCTGAACAGCAAGTGTATTTCTTTCAAAGTAAATAGTTTCTGCAAAATATTATTTATATAGTTCTTGCAAATTGGTTTGAAGTGTCATTTAGACAATCTTATTATGTATAAAGATAAAAACCTCCATCAAGAAATTATGCAAAAGAAAATGGACACACCAGCTAGATAAATCTATCATACACTGGCAAAAAGCAACAAAGAGTTTTAATTATCTGAGTGAATTGTAGTTTGCTGAATGCTGAAAGCACAGACTCACTCATATTAAAATGTGCCTAATTTTCTGTGAAAAAATCCCATCTGAACAGCTCTGACCATAGTCAATCATACTAAAAGCCACTGGTGCTTAATTTGATTTACCAATATAAAATGCAAATGAGGTATTTAAGTGGAGTGGCAGACATAGTAGGGCCTCTTTCAAACTATCAAGTTAAATGCAAGCAGACAGCAAACTGGCTGTGCAAAGAAAATTTTAGCGTATTCGTTTGATTAGTGCTACGAAAATTTAATTAGGTTGGCTAATTACTTGACAAACTGCTCTACACTAGACAAAAGGCAGAGCATGTTTTATTCCTGCAAAAACACTGTGTGTATTTTAGCCTAAATGCTATCTGCCAATTTGCAAAAGCATTATTAAATGAATGAAAGATGGTACAATAGTCTCCAACAATGGCAAATTGTATAATGCATATAATTAGACAAGGCACACACCACTATATCCATATGTCCATGATCCCTCATGTCTAAAAATATTTAATACAATATTTCTAGGAAAATACTGTTAAAAAAGATTATTACAAGGCTGTCAATTCTTCTTAAGAAGCAATATATAGAAATACTCATTAGTGGAATACACAGCTCATCCAAAGCAGAGCCTCTTCATCCAAATGAACTCTATCAAATGCGGTAACAGGGATGCACTTTATCTGTACCTTGCTAAAAGGAAATAACATACACTGTTCAGTTAAGGGCTGTATCTCTATGTCTATTTATTGCTAAGCAATGCCAAGAACATTAGTTATGTAGGAAAGGAAAAAAGACAAACTTGGATGAATTTCACATTTTACAATTTTATTGGTGTAAATAGGCCACATAAGAAGAACACCAGGACTTTAGTGTAGAAGAGCATATTTCTCTTCTTGTTTGTCTATTTGCGTTCACATGCCATGAAAGCTGCCAATTTTTATTCAGGAGACTACGTTTGCTTTTGCTGGCATTCAATGTAACTAATCAGCCTCTACTAACTCAAACATGATAATATAAATAGATACCCACTTTATCTACTCAAGTGGAAAAAATGAGTATCATATTATATAAACATAATGCATTGCAATAGGCAATTAGATACTGCATTTAACTCAGGCTAAAACAATATCTTAAGAAACCAAGGGAAATGTGAGATCTCTTTTAAAAATCATTATACATGTGCATGCAGGCATAAAATATTACTTCTTGCAATTAGCAATTCTCAACTTCTGTTCTATCATGCCAATATATTTTTAAATGTACAGCCTTAGTGAGATGTCAAAAACCTTAAATCAAATATAATTTCATGTTACCTCAGCATAATTATTTCTCTGTGTGATCAGGTTTGTTTCTAAAATATTGTATGTTAAAACAAATTTCAGTTTCTTAGCAGTTTATCTGAATAATTGCTAAGTTCATGTTAAATAAGAGGCTACACAGGCTTCCTGATGATTTTTAAAGGAAAGTAGCCAAACTTGGTATTTCAGTCCTTGTTTATGTCCTGATACTTCAAAATTCTGATTTTCAGAGGATGATGCTCATTACTGCACTTATACCTCCTGTGACAAAAATTTGAAAGAGCTGAAACCCCTTTTCACTTTAAAAAATCTTGTTTATACTGAAATAGTCCAGGAAGAAGATAATAATAGTTGTTAGGTTTCAAACCCAGTCAGATGAGGAAGGATAGACACAAATGCAGTCAGCTGCACTGTTACAGTCCTCTTCCACAGAAGCATAGGAAAAGCAATGCATGGGACTAGGCTCAGAAAGAGAGCTCCAGCATCAAAGCAACTAGCTCTGACATGTCCTACCATTCAGCAAAGTCATCAGCATTGAGGTAGATGTTAATATTACCTGCACATCGAGTGAAAGACACCACAAATTAATTATCTAATAATAGGATTCAAAAATAGTAAATATAAAGGGGAGAAGAGAGGCTTATGTTCAATCCTGTTCTGTCATGTCTACTGTAGGTATGAACAGCTCTTCAGTGAAGCAAGTTTTCTGTGAGAAGTTTCAATAAAATGGAATTTTGTAATGAAAAGACTAGACTGAAAAATCACAATTTTTTTGGGAAAAAATATCTAACCAGCTCTAGAAAGCAGAGTTTTGAATTATTCTTTTCTTTTGGCCTTGAGCATGCTATGGCCACTACACATGCAAGGAAGTGGGAAGAAGGGAACATCTTAAGACTAACTACAAGAGAAGAATCGTGGTTTCTCAGGGAGCTTTGATCTGACACCAGTGTGGTAAGGAACATGAGGAAAATAAATTATCTAATTGGTTTTTTCATCCATGTTTTGTGAGAAGCAAGGAGCAATTGTGTTTAGAAACATTTCAAATAACTATGCAGGAAAGAATAACTATATATAGAATAACTATATAGGGAAGCCAGCAGGGTACAGAAAAACTTCATTAGAACATATGCTGGAGGCTATAGCTCTTCCTACAGCCAGTGTAGACCAGAGTATCTTAAGGAACTTATTGATATAGCATAACAATTCTCAACCTTTTCAGAGAATTTTTTTTCTCATCATAATTTAGGTCCCTCTCCCCACAGTATGCACATACTCATAGTCTCCAGCCAGCCCCAAACCTCTAAATTTCAAACTCTTAACTTTCAGCTTCCATAAAGTGAAACAATTTGTCCTCCCAGCTCCTTTCCAATTATTACTTAGATGAGACAATTAGAAGCTGGACCTTGCTCAAGACAAAATAGCTATTAATTTTTGTTACTGTTTGATTTTGTAAAATAATATTTGAAACAATTTGCAATTGTTAGGGAGATGCACAGCCCTGGAACTGACACTAATGAGATTAACAAAAGCTTTGGAAATGACATAGTTGCTATATGAATTTATGCCTTACAGTTGTTTTAAAACACTATCAATTTATCAAAGGACTATCTTTTAAAATATTGTTGCATCACTGGATTATTTACAACTTATCCTTTGTTATAAGAAAAAGCTGTTAGACTTGGTTTGGATGTGTTCTTAGTTTCACATAGTCACTTAACTTTTTTTACATGTTTTGTGTTTTATATTCTCTCCTTAGTATTGGCTCCTTGTCTTGGAGACAAGACACTGGACTAAGCTGGTATGCCATTTCATTCTTGTATATATAGCAGGGCAATAAGACTTAGGTAAAAAGGTTGAAAAAAACCCCATTTTGTTTCCTGTAGGTCCTGCTCTTTTATGGATATGTTACTTTAGCTTTGGTGGAATGTCACTGTTATGCTATGTATAGTTAAGATTTACATCCTAAAATTAGATTTTTGCTATAGGTTTCTAGAATCAAATTCTGGGTGGCTACATGACATGAAACAGACTCCTTAGCTTTTCAAAGAAAAAATTCTTAGTTTCATTTATTTGCATTGATTCACCCAAATTAGTATTTTAATCATCTCACTGTGTATCATTCCAGATAAAAGGTGATATCTGGGAAAGTAAAGTGTACTAGTATGGTGATTATTGTTAAATGAGTAAAGTTCCTCAATCTTGACTCACTTTTTCAGTCCCTTCTGTTTCTGCTGTTTTCTGACACTTGTGGCTTGCATATTATTTTTTCCTTACTGACTTAAGTATTTACATATAAATAATGGTGTTTAATCTTGAAAAGCAGTTTCAGCACACTGAATTCACAGCAGCAAAATCTGGTTCTAGACACACTTGTGTTACCACTCTAAATGAGTTAAAACATTTGGAAAAGGCCGTGCTAACAAAGGACCACCTGTACTGAGAATCTGAAGGGAAACACAGCACAGTTTAAAGCTATCATCATAAACAGCATACTCTAATCAGTCTCTCCTTTCATGTGAATTTGAAAATCCTTCTTCCCTAGAAGTACTTGCTAAAGACAATTATGCAAAAGCAAAACCACACAGTGCTACTGCTGAAAATTGCTAATAGATTCTGAAGTGTTTCAAACAAGGATATATTAGATTGCCCATGTACTTGTCAATTATAATAACAGAGGACAGCAGGCTGATGAGAATAAACAAAAAGCTTCCTGAGCAATGCACCTAATAAAACACAATCATAAGTTAATTTTTCAATGATGGTCTGCAGTTTATGCTTATGCCTAAGAAAATGCCTGCTTTCTTTTATTTCTCAGTATTCCCTGAAGTATTAGTTACAAACTAGTGTAAAAAATTCAGAGTTTTTCATGGTAATAGGAAGATTTCATTTTACCTCCTGAATATATTTTAGCTGTTTGAATGAATATTTATGTGTTTGGAGTGACCATTTGCCCACCTTTTTAACAACAAAGAATTCTACTTTACATGTGAACAGAAGTGGATTGTATTCCATGAAATGCTCTGGATTTACATTTTGTACACTGCGATAGCAGGCAGAAGCATGTGAACAAGCTCTGAACATTAAATTACGAGCCACAGCTTGTTCCCCCTTCACATTAGCACAGATCTGATGAATACAATATATTTATTCTTGGTTCAAGTTAATGCAACTGAAAATAAAACTTTGGCTTAATACAACTATTTTTCTAACTGCAGGGTTGATATTATATAACTTGGGCACATAATTTCAATGTGTATGTTGTAGATGATGCAGGAAACACAGGTGACTTGCATTCCCTTGTAGGAACTGATTGAGTCCTTGGAAACCTTGCATGTACTTGTCTATGATAAGCCTCATCTTCATACATACTATCTATTTATTACTAATTATTAGTAATAATTAGGAAGTATTACTAATAAATTAATTAAAACCTTGTTTCTCTCCAAACCAAGACAAAGTTTCTGGAGTGAACATGCCACACTACAATCATACATGTCAGTGAGGACATGCAATCTAATTCTCCATGACAGACTCATTTCAAAGTACTGATGATTCTGCCTGTCTTATGTGCAGGGATTTAACAGTAATTGCTGGTAGCTCCAAATCAAACTCTTTAGCTTATTTTAACCTCGGATCAAAAGTCATTGTTCTGGTTATGTTTCCCAACTTGGCCTTCTCAGTCTGATTGCATCTACAGGTTCTACAAGGCTGCCATGGAAAAGAAAGCTTTTTTTTTTCTTTTCTGTTCTTAATCACAATATTCCATCTTAAAGGACACACAGGATAGAGAGAAAAGCTGAAGTTTCCCAACTTCTATTAAGTTTATGACTGAATTCAAGATCAGATTTTTAAAAAAAAGAATGTTGATACCTTGGCCTAAAAGCAATGCAGACATTCAGGTTGAGCACTGGATCACTAACAATCCCTGCAGTTTGGGTCCTAATCATGGGGACGGCCAAGCTCTATAGATGCCTGAGGCTTCCAGAACCCACAAAGTTCTGCTTCTGCATGTGTCCAAATATCTGAGTTACGACAGTGCTGAGCAGCCAAGAGAAAGAGCTAAAGTGATATTTATCTACTTGAAATCCTGAATCATTTACTGGAAATGTATTTGGAGTGCCAAATTACTATGAGACATAAGAGTGTTGTTTTGTATTTTGAACGAACACACTAGATGTGTGATGTGTGCAAGGTACTGAAGTGCATGAAAGACAATAAGTAATATAAGTATTATTTGAAAAATTGTTGAGCATGTCTTAAAGAAGGTATGTGCATGTGTGTGTGTGAGTGCATGTGTGTTTCCTGCCAAAATAAGAAGGTGATGGATTTGAAATTTAACAATTTGGTACATTAGTGTGATGTTTGTAACTTTTTTTCCTTGAAGATGCTCATAAGACTGAGGAACTCTTACATTTTCTTTCATCTATTAGAAGATGATGGGTGCAAGACTGCAAAACAGGGATGCAGTGAAACAAACTGAAAATAAAAACTGATTTTGTGCAAGCACAGTTTAGTCACAGAGTTAAACCAAAGACATGGTCAGGAGACAATGGTGAGGATCAGAAGAGTCATCTGCCTGTAAAACTGAGAAAGGAATTGTTGTAGAATAAGGAAAATAATAACATTCATGGACCGTTCGGTGTATTGCTTTGCTTCCTTGCACAGTTTCTACTCTTTTCTTCCTTGCACTTCTTTTCCCTGACTTAATGATCAGCTTAAGCAGGGAAGTGGTATGATGTACAGAGGAAAGCAGAGAGGTCCATACCCTGCATATCATACTGCCTGCTGGTGATAGCAGTGTCTTGGGAAGTATGAGGCTGTATGGGGTGGCTGTGGCAAGGTGTTGGCAGCAGGGGGCTGCAGGGGTGGCCTCTGTGAGAAGAGGTTGGAGCTGTCCCATTGTCTGGGTTTAGCCCAGGCCAGCAACTAAGCACCACGCAGCCGCTCGCTCACTCCCCCTATCCCGATGGGATTGGGGAGAGAATCGGACGAGTAAGAGTGAGAAACACTCCTGGGTTGAGATAAGAACAGTTTAATAATTGAAATAAAGTAAAATAATAATAATAACAATATAATAATAATAATAATATACAAAGCAAGAAATGCACAATGCAATTGCTCACCACCCACCGACCGATACCCAGACAGTTCCCGAGCAGCGATCGCTGCTCCCCGGCCAACCCTGCCCAGTTTATATACTGAGCATGATGTCATATGGTATGGAATAGCTCTTGGGGCAGTTTGGGTCAACTATTCTGGCTGTGCCCCCTCCCAGTTTCTTGTGCACCTGGCAGGGCATGGGAAGCTGAAAAGTCCTTGACTAGCATAAGCAGTACTGAGCAACAACTAAAAACATCAGTGTGTTACCAACATTCTTCTCATCCTAAATCCAAACCACAGCACTATGCCTGCTGCTAGGAAGAAAATTAACTCTATCCCAGCCGAAACCAGGACAGTATCCACCCCTTATTCTATACCATCTACGTCATGCACAGGCCCTCCCCTTTCCAATGTGTTCCAATTAATCACCCACCGCTTTCCCTATCTTGAGATATACACACAGATATCATTCCCTTCGTCGATGGCCCATCCCTCTAAAATGTCCACTGAGTTCATTTAGCCCATGACTTTGGGTTCCATCTGTCATCACAATCTTTCAGAGCAGGAGAGGTGGTGTGCAGTGTTGGACTGTTGCATGCTGAAGTCAGTTCTCATTCCAACATGGTTTCATCAAAGTTCATTTTCATTAAGCTGGGCAATTCTTACTGCAATACCATTGATGTGGCATATAGCAATCATAATATACAGTATTATATACTTAATATTAACATACTATATTATTATATTAACATTATACTATATTATTATATTAACATGCAGTTAAGAGATAACATACAGTATCTTATAGCAATTAATATCATACAATTCAGTTCATTGGCTATTTTCACCCAAAATCAAATTCCCTTGAGGTACACATTGGACTTCCCCATCCTTTCACATCACCAACCAAGTGCACCCAGGTCCTTGAGCAAAAGCAATCCCACGAATGGGTTTGTCTTTGCCAGAGGGGGAAGTAACCCAGACTGTCTTCCCCAGCATATGTTTTATGTGCACTACAGGGACTTTATCTCCTTCTACAGTACGTAGAAGTTTTGATTGGGCAGGGCCAGCTCGATTGGCAGATCCCCTGGTGTTGACTAACCAGGTGGCTTTTGCTAAATGCATATCCCAATGTTTGAATGTCCCACCACCCATTGCTCTCAGGGTAGTCTTTAACAGTCCATTGCATCATTCGATTTTCCCGGAGGCTGATGCATGATAAGGGATGTGATACACCCACTCAATGCCGTGCTCTTTGGCCCAGGTATCTGTGAGGTTGTTTCGGAAATGAGTCCCGTTGTCTGACTTGATTCTTTCTGGGGTGCCCTGTCGCCACAGGACTTGCTTTTCAAGGCCCAGGATGGTGTTCCGGGCGATGGCATGGGGCACAGGATATGTTTCCAGCCATCCGGTGGTTGCTTCCACCATGGTGATTACATAGCGCTTTCCTTGGCAGGTGTGTGGGAGTGTGATGTAATCAATCTGCCAGGCCTCCCCATATTTATATTTCAGCCATCGCCCTCCATACCAGAGGGGCTTGAACCGCTTGGCTTGCTTGATTGCAGTGCATGTTTCACATTCATGAATAACCTGTGCAATACTGTCCATAGTTAAGTCCACCCCTCGATCACGAGCCCATCTATATGTTGCATCCATTTTTGATGGCCTGAGGCGTTATGGGCCCACCAAGCTATAAATAATTCACCCTTATGTTGCCAGTCCAAATCCACCTGAGCCACTTCAATCTTAGCAGCCTGATCCACCTGCTGGTTGTTTTGATGTTCTTCAGTGGCCCGGCTCCTGGGTACGTGACCATCTACATGACGAACTTTTACAACCAGGTTGTCTACCCGGGTGACTCGACTCCCCTTCTCCTTCAGCAGTTTCTGCGACTTGTCGTATAGGACTCCATACAGCAGCTTTCCACCTCCGATGCTTTCCCACAAGACGACAGGACCCATCAGTGAACAGGGCATATTGCTTCTCATTTTCTGGCAATTTATTATACAGTGGGGCCTCTTCAGCACGTGTCACCTCCTCCTCTGGTGATATTCTAAGGTTTTTTCCTTCTGGCCAGTCCATGATCACTTCCAAGATTCCTGGGCGACTGGGGTTTCCTATTAGAGCCCATTCTGTGATTAGTCCAACCCACTTACTCCATGTAGCATCAGTTGCATGATGTGTAGAGGGGACCCTCCCTTTGAACATCCAGCCCAGCACCGGCAGTCGGGGTGCCAGCAGGAGCTGGGCTTCAGTACCAACCACTTCCCAAGCAGCTCGAACCCCTTCATATGCTGCCAATATCTCTTTCTCAGTTGGAGTAGAGCGGGCCTCAGATCCTCTGTATCCCCGACTCCAAAACCCTAGGGGTCGACCTCGAGTCTCCCCTGGTGCTTTCTGCCAGAGGCTCCAGGTAGGGCCATTCTCCCCGGCTGCGGTGTAGAGCACATTTTTAATATCCTGCCCTGCCCGGACTGGCCCAAGGGCTACTGCATGATCTATCTCCCGTTTAATGTGTTCAAAGGCTTGTTGTTGCTCAGGGCCCCGTTTGAAATCGTTCTTCTTCCGATAGAGAGGGCTTACGATCAGACTGTAATTTGGAATATGCAATTCTCCATAAACCCACAACGCCTAAGAAAGCCTGTGTTTACTTTTTGCTAGTTGGTGGGGACATGGCTGTTATGTTGTTGATCACATCCATTGGGATCTGATGACGTCCATCTTGCCATTTTATTCCTAAAAACTGGATCTCCTGTGCAGGTCCCTTGACCTTACTCTATTTTATGGCAAAACCGGCCTTCAGAAGGATTTGGACTATTTTCTTTCCCTTCTCAAAAACTTCTTCTGCTGTGTTGCCCCACACAATGATGTCATCAATGTATTGCAGATGTTCTGGAGCTTCACCCTGTTCCAGTGCTGTCTGGATCAGTCCATGGCAAATGGTGGGGCTGTGCTTCCACCCCTGGGGCAGTCGGTTCCAGGTGTACTGAACACCCCTCCAGGTAAAAGCAAACTGGGGCCTGCACTCTGCTGCCAAAGGGATGGAGAAAAACGCATTAGCGATGTCACTTGTGGCACACCACTTGGCTGCCTTTGACTCTAGCTCGTATTGAAGTTTTAGCATGTCTGGCACGGCAGCACTCAGTGGCGGTGTAACTTCGTTCAGGCCACGATAGTCCACTGTCAGTCTCCACTCCCCATTAGACTTTCGCACTGGCCATATGGGACTGTTAAAGGGTGAGCGAGTCTTGCTGATCACTCCCTGGCTCTCCAGTCAACGAATCAGCTTATGGATGGGAATCAGGGAGTCTCGGTTGGTGCGATATTGCCACCAGTGCACTGTTGTGGTGGCGATCGGCACCTGTTGTTCCTCAACCCTCAGCAACCCCACAACAGAAGGGTCCTCTGAGAGACCGGGCAAGGTGGACAGCTGTTTAATTTCCTCCATCTCCAAGGCAGCTATACCAAAAGCCCACCGGTACCCTTTTGGGTCCTTGAAATACCCTCTCCTGAGGTAGTCTATGCCAAGGATGCACGGAGCATCTGGGCCAGTCACAATGGGGTGCTTCTGCCACTCATTCCCAGTTAGGCTCACTTCAGCCTCCAGTACAGTTAGCTGTTGGGATCCCCCCGTCACTCCAGAAATACAAATGGGTTCTGCCCCTGTATAGTTTGATGGCATTAGGGTACACTGTGCACCGGTGTCCGCTAGAGCCTTATACTCCTGTGGGTCTGATGTGCCAGGCCATCGAATCCACACAGTCCAGTAAACCCGGTTGTCCCTTTCCCCCACCTGGCTGGAGGCAGGGCCCCTCTAACACTGGTCACAGTATTCGCTGTTCACTTCCTGTAAATGTGAATCAAAAGTCCCCTGATCAAGGTCGGAAGTAAAATTAGCCCTCTTACTCTGTCTGGGGAACTGCTCACTGGAAACTGGAGCTGCAATTTTCCTGGGAGAACCGCCTTTTCTAATAGTTTTTCCTTGCAACTCACGCACCCGTGCCTCTAGGGTTGAGGTGGGTTTTCCATCCCACTTTCTCATGTCCTCTCCATGATCACGCAGGTAAAACCACAGGGTGCCCCGTGGTGTGTATCCTCTATATCCTCTCTCTTGAGCATAGGGACGTTGACTCCTAATGGCTGAGATACTGGTCCGTGCAGGTGGGGAGTAGGACAGATCCTCTCTGAGTTGCTGGAACTCTCGGCACAGTTTTTCAGACAGTTTCTCAGACAGTTTTTCCACAGCTGAGACACAGGCCCGTAGAGAGGAAGAGGTACTTTCTTCGTATTCCCGGAGTTGTCCAGCCACTTCATCCACCGTTGGTGCCTCGTCGTCTTTCCAGGCCAGTATTGCCAACGAGTTGGCGTACGATGCTGGTGCGCTCTGTACCACCTTCCGCCACATGGGTCGTGTGCACCTGACTTCATCTGGATCTTTGGGTAACTGCTCATCATTCAGGTCACTATAAATCACCTCCAGCACGCCTAATTCCCTCAGGTACTGGATACCCTTCTCTGTGGTGGTCCATTTGCCTGGGTGATACAGAACATCCTCCCTGAAGGGATACCATTCCTTCACCCTTGATAGAAGTTGCCTCCAGAGGCTGAGCGGTTTTGCCCCTTTTCCAATTGCTTTGTCAATGCCCCCTTCCCTAGAAAGGGATCCCAGCTGCTTGGCTTCCCTACCCTCTAAATCCAGGCTACTGGCCCTGTTATCCCAGCATCGGAGCAGCCAGGTGATGATGTGCTCGCCTGGATGATGACTGAAATCTTTTCGCATATCTCGCAGCTCACTCAGGGATAGGGATCGGGTGGTTACCATCTCATTTATGGGTTGTTCCTCCTCTGGTTGTCGTGAAGGCCCTGGTTTGTCTTCATCCCTTACTAAACGAGCTGATTTCCTTGTGTATTTTTTCTTCTGTATAGGGGCAACTGATACCGGCGCGTGTTGGTTCTCTGTTTTAGCCACGGTGCCTGTCACTGGGGTTGGAGTAGCCGCCGTGCCTGTGGTGGGTGTTGGAGTAGCCACGGTGCCTCTCGCAGGGGTTCGAGTAGCTGCAGTGCCTGTTGTTTTGTCATCAGATCCAGAGACCTTCTCTTTCCCTTGAGGGTACTGAATAGTGTTGACCACGGCTCGATAGGCATGGGCCAGCCCCCAGCACGTTGCAATGATTTGTGTCTCTCTGGAGTTGCCAGGGTGACAACATACTTTTTCCAAATACTTTACTGGTTCTTCAGGATTCTGCACTTGCTCAGGGGTGAAGTTCCAAAACACGGGAGGTGCCCACTGCCCTAGGTACTTGCGCATACGATCCCACACACCCTGCCACTCATAACTCTCCAGCCTTGGGGTAGATCTCTGGATGATATTCTTAAATTGCTTACTGACCTTTGTCAAAACCGAAACAATATTCCCAAGAAGTATCAATAGAAGTATCTCAACTGCCCAGGGATGTTCAAAATACTGAAAACTTTTTGTAATGAGGGAGGAAGCATTATAGAAGAAGGTAGCAAAGGTGCCATTCTGTGTTTCCTCCACAACAAGCCTCTCTGAGGAAAAGGTATAATTGCTAACTCTCTCCATGAGGTGGTACCCGAAGTACAGTAATGACTTCTGTATGAAACCCAGATACCAAACAATGCTCAAGGTCAGGGTTTTGATAAGGAACCTCCCAAGCAAAAGATCATGAATCACTGCAGAGCATAGCACACTGCACAAACCAACACCAAGCTTTAACATGTAGAGCAAAGAAAGGAACATGGCACGGATCAGATGAACTAATATCATGACCGGCAACTGTTAACAGACTCCTTAACACACTCTGGTTAATGTGTTATTATCTCAAACCCCTCGATCCCCACATTGGACGCCAAAAAGGACTGTCGTGGTTTAGCCCCAGCCAGCAACTAAGCACCACGCAGCCGCTCGCTCACTCCCCCTACCCCGATGGGATGGGGGAGAGAATCGGAGGAGTAAGAGTGAGAAACACTCCTGGGTTGAGATAAGAACAGTTTAATAACTGAAATAAAGTAAAATAGTAAAAATAATAATAACAATATAATAATGATGATAATAATAGCATACAAAGCAAGTGATGCACAATGCAATTGCTCACCACCCGCCGACCGATACCCAGCCAGTTCCTGAGCAGCGATCGCTGCTCCCCGCCCAACCCCCCCCAGTTTCTATACTGAGCATGACGTCATATGGTATGGAATAGCCCTTGGGGCAGTTTGGATCAACTGTTCTGGCTGTGCCCCCTCCCAGCTTCTTGTGCCCCTGGCAGAGCCTGGGAAGCTGAAAAGTCCTTGACTAGCATAAGCAGTACTTAGCAACAACTAAGAACATCAGTGTGTTATCAACATTCTTCTCATCCTAAATCCAAAACACAGCACTATGCCTGCTACTAGGAAGAAAATTAACTCTATCCCAGCCGAAACCAGGACACAGAGTTAGTCTAGGGGTGTATTCAGAGAGAGAGAGAAGTCGCTTTTTTTTCCCTTGAAGTCTGGCTGCTTCTTTCCTGCTCCTATGAAGATATGATTCTTGATGCCTTTGGCTTAATTTGTAGCCACCCACTCCAGAGCTGAAGGAGCCTGTGGAGATTAGTCATGAAGGACCTGCTCTCCCAACATGTTTTAAGAGAAGGACTTTTGCTAGTGGAAGACGTGGTTGTGGACTAAACTGTGATGCCTTCAAATTGAGCCTGCTAGGTGCTGGTTTAGAGAGAGGTTTGACTCATTTTCTAGTTGATGAGCTTTACAGGAAACTGAGAGCAACCACAGCCAATTGTACTGATGGTTGTTAGACAATGGGGACCAAAGGAAAACCACTGAGTCCAGAACAGTGATACAAAGCTGGCAGACCCCACGTACAGGCAGGTAAACAGCACACAGCAGCGAAGGTTACAGATTAATCTGGAAGGTGTGTCTCCAGGGGAGTCACCGCTGGACTTCCTCTGGCTCTCCCAACTGAAAAGCCTCTTTGCAGTGCATCAGCCACCAGATGTCTCTGCATTATGTTGGGTAGCACAGGCACTTTTGCTGGTAAACAAAGGAGACAAGGCTGGAACTCAACTTCATGTCTGTAGGTTTTAGTCTAAATTGCTTTAATTTTATTTAAAACACTTGCTCTTTAATAAAAGCTTACATTGTATGAATCTCCTTATGATAATGGTGGGTTACAGGTAAGAAAGCAAGGACAGTAGGCTAAAAGACTTTTCAATGCCCAAATAGTGTTGACATTATTAAAATTAGTTTCTACATCTTTTTCACCATAATTCTTTTTTGAGGATTTTTCTTGTGTTAACCACAGTTTAAAGTACCAATATTATTTTAAGAGAATTTTTATCTGACCGTGGACTGTATATTTAAAATGTATTATTAAAAAGAAGAAAGATATTTAATGTAAAAAATCACCTGCAGGTACTCGAAACCCTTATTTTTCAAAACTCACAAGTTACTACAAATTTTACTTCGCTGACTTTTGCATAAAATGCTGGATATTATTTATAGTTTTGGTTTTGAAACATCAACTATATTTTTTCTGTTGGTGCAAAGCCATCACTGTAGAAAGGATGCAAATTGGCAACAAGTCTAAATACCAGTGGGAATACATTGTCTATGCTGGATTTGTATTCTTAAATACTACCTTAAAAGCCCTATATAATGATTATTGCAATGATCTTGAAAATATCAGTCAGGAAAGGAGCTAATAATTACTAAGCCTGTAACAGAACACGAACTAATTAGACATAACTGCACATGTTGTGTGTATGTTTGTGTAATTGATAAAAACACTTTTCAGTGATTTGCCTGGCATGAAGAAAAGGTGCTTGTTTCTGTTAATAAGCTCCTTAATGGGATACAGAAAGAAAGAGAAAACCAAAAAGTGAACAAGACCAATTGTTTACATTTTGGAATCTATAGCTAGCATTGATTTCTTTTATGGGCAGAACACTTTCAGATGCACGCAGCTGTCCTGGAATATAAGACTGTTCCTCTCACATCAGTCAGGATTAAGACAAAGTCATTTCTGAATGGGTGATTATGAATTATCTCCAGAAATCTATATTTTCATCACAGTGTTTTCCACTGTTATGTAGAACAATATATGTAGTTCTCAAGCTAGGTTATACTTTTTGGCTCACATTTCATTAGAAATACTTCCAGTTTTGATGGTAAGATTGCAATGCTATGCCTTATTCTTGGATTGTGTATTTGGCTACATGTATGCAGACTCACACAAAACTTGCCTATAGTTAGAAATCTGGAAAGGAAGGGGATCCAGCTTGTTCTCTGCTGTGCATGCTCTGCAAGACTAAAAGAAGAAAAATACAGTTTCTGCAGGCAGCAGATATGACTCCAACTCTGAATGTGCACAAAGAACAGATGTGCAGAATAAGAAGGTGTAATTTTTACATCACCCCCTTTCAGAACTGAACAGCACTGTAAGAATATTTAAAGACCTATTGGTAGGAGAATATTCTGGATCGTCCATGTCCTATGGTTGTTTTGGACACAATATTAAAAGTAACACCCGGTAAATGTCCTGTAACATCAAGAGAGTGACATGAATTCTTTTTGGCTCATTTTCTGACATCATTCTAGGAGACCGTGCCAAATGTACAGGTGATGTGTAAGTCTATGTGAGTTAAGTTCGCTTGAATTTACTCAGGCTCTCTTTCACTTCTCTAGGCCCAATGGGCCAAAAGCATAGGTGAATTTTAAATGAGGGGATATAAATAACAAACTGGTAGTTGGCAGTGGGTCCTGGTAGCGCATGTTGGTTAGAGAGAGTACGCAAGAGCCTGAGAGAGCTGAGATGTAGAGAAAGTCCAAACTGATGCAGGGGCCACAACTTGAGCTCATATTTCTGGAGATAGCTGCTCGGCATTTGTATAAATGATATCCAATTTTGAATTTATGGTTATCTGAACACAGTTTTTATACACAGAGTACCAAGATTCTAGCTTCTGTCCTAAATACACAATTTCAGCCTCAGGTATTACTCCACGCTGTGTAAGCTGAGGCTTGAGGTTACTTAAAAGTAACAATTAGTACCAAGACTGAATAAACAACATGAAAAATTAACATGGCATGTAAAAATCATCCCCTGTTGTCATTGTTTTGTGCAGGCAAATTAAACACATTGTATTCAAACCAGCTTTGCTCTGAAGATATCTTGTGTATCAGATTGGGTGCAAGCAACACTACCCAAAATACTGTATGTCTCTGTCTTTATTGTAAAGAAATATTGTCCAGAAGTAACAGAAACAAAACAAATCTGTGACTTTTTCAGCTGGGTACATTTGTACATGCCAGGTGTTACCAGTCACAGAGCAGCACAGTTAATAGATTAAACTCACAATTCCTGAATTCTAATTGGGATCGGCTGGTAATGTGAAGTCTCAGACGGGTAAAGTAACTTACATCAACATTTCAAACTGGGAGCCACAAGTGAGATGCTTAAATCTTCATTTAGATGCCTAAATAAACATGGTCTGACTTCAGGTATTCACAAAAAATGCTTAGTGAGGTCAATTTACAGGTTCCAGCATCTTTTGAAATGAAGTTTGGAGGTAAGTTTTCCTAGATAGCTACATCTGAACACTTGAAGCTTAGCTAATTTTAGTGTTTCCACCAGTAAAATGTTTTAAAACATTAAATTGACTTTTATGGGACACAGCTGGGTTCTTATAAGGCATTATAGATTTATTTTGGGAAAAACAACTGAAAAAAGGGAAGAGCACAGAAGTAATAACACTTTTAGTAATATATATCCTAACTATTATTTACCATAGTGTTGTGGTTTAACCCCAGCCAGCAACTAAGCATCACACAGCCACTCATTCACCCTCCCCCCTCCCCAGTGGGATGGGGGTGGGAGGGGGGAGAGAATTGGAAAAAAAAAAGTAAAACCCGTGGGTTGAGATAAAGGCAGTTTAATAGGACAGCAGAGGAAGAGAAAATAATAATAATAATGATAAAAGAATATACAAAGCAAGTGATGCACAATGCAGTTGCTCACCACCCGCCGACCGATACCCAGCCAGTTCCTGAGCAACGATCGCTGCTCCCCGGCCAACCCCCCCCAGTTTCTGTACTGAGCATGACGTCATATGGTATGGAATAGCCCTTTGGTCAGTTTGGATCAACTATTCTGGCTGTGCCCCCTCCCAGTTTCTTGTGCCCCTGGCAGAGCCTGGGAAGCTGAAAAGTCCTTGACTAGCATAAGCAGTACTTAGCAACAACTAAACCATCAGTGTGTTATCAGCATTCTTCTCATCCTAAATCCAAAACACAGCACTGTGCCCGCTACTAGGAAGAAAATTAACTCTATCCCAGCCAAAACCAGGACAACAAATAATGCATAGGTAAAAATAGGAGGCCAGGTTTGAACCCGCCTGGACTGATGACAATGCTAAGGAGAGAATGCAGACTATGACACGATTGCACTAGCAGGAAAATTCTGTTTTCACTTTCTGGTTTCATGGAGGTTTCAGGGGAAATGTTGGCTTAAACAGTCTCCCACCACTCTGGTTATGCACCACCACCACTACTCCACAGCTGCTTGTCACCTCAGCTGTCTGATACATCTGTCAGGATGCTGTGCACTAACCACATCAGGGTTTTAAAATAACCCTTTTTTCCAGTGAAGGAGCAGGGCATGTCTAACCATGAGCATCTTCCCAATGCAATTCCTAGAACAGAAGTTCAGGCACCTCAGTTGAGGTGAAGAAGCAGAACAGGGCAGCCAGAGGCAGCAAAGTGGGAGGTGGGTTTCACTGCCAAGCTTGCATGGAGACTGCATGCAGAGTATACATAATAGTATGATTTTTTTCCCAAAGCCACTACTTCTTGCTAAGCAACAGGAGCATCACTCTGAAAGAGTAGAGGCTTATAGATTTTATATATCCACAAGTATTAGTGACAAATTTTGACAATTTTGGAGAAAACCACACTTTTCAAATAATGAAAGTGATGAAAAATAAATCTTGCTTACATAATTTATCCTTTTATAATTCCAACAGCACTGCGGGGTAGAATTCCTTTGATATATAAAAACTCCCTCCATGTAAAAAAAATGGATTTCTTGTGTTTTTAAGAATTTGGCTTTTACTATTCCTATTGTGATTATGCTACAAGGAACACAAAAAGTCTAAACTTTTTATTGTTATTTTCTTTATTTTATTACAAGTACCGGTGCTCAAAACTTTGAACTCATAAAAAATTGAACCGTTCCATTTTATTGCTGTTGCTAACTCTTGAGATAGTTTTAAAAGCACTAGTCACAAATAGAACATTATTGAATAGGGTGCTGCAGAAACATGTAACAAAAATGGTATTAACAAAGAAACTGAAAAAAACCCCTATAGAAACTCTAGTTAGCATAATCTTTATTTAAAAAGCTAAAAATAAATAGTAATATATCTGTGTAACTTAACCTTTTCTGATATGCACACTCTTGAACACTTCCATCTCCTTAAAGAAAATATACAAACTTCTTTTCTTAGTCACCTTTTGTGGACAGTTGCAAGTAATACATTGATAGAGAAAAATCTTGAAAATCTTTGAGTTTAGCAATACTGGTATTTTCTTTTCAAACAATTTTAATACTGAATAAAATACATGTTTAGCAGTACAAGACACACTCCTGCCCTTTCTGTAAATAGAGGATAGATAATACACAATTTGTTTCTAAGTTATAGCTAGAAGAATAAAACTGGTTTTAATAACAAACAGTTCAGACTTACAGATTTTCTCTTTCAAATGCTACTTTTACTCTCACTCTTTATCCCCATTAGGAAGATGAGATGCCTCAGGGTGAGGGATATATAAAAGGTTTTGCTGTCTTTGTCTCTTTCTCTCTCCCCCTTTTTAAAACTAAGTAATTGCTGCCTCTCATAGCATCCTGGGCAAAGCACCTTGGCATTGTATATTTACTAGAAAGGGGGGGAAAACCCAACAACTATCAATACATGCTATTAAATTTCAGGTGGACTAGAAGGTTCCCTTTTATGTAACACTTTACTGCCTAACAGATATTATGCTGTTGACCAGTTTGTTTAAGTTTAAGGTTAAGGCTATGCTAGAACATGTCACTTTTCCTCTTATAAATCTATTTTCTAGAATAGTAAAACCTGCAAAAATAAGAGCGTAATGCTGCTGGCATGTGTTTCTCTCAGGTAAAACAATGGGAAGAATAAAATTGTGTGGTTTTATTCTTAAAAGGAAACAGCTAATTATTTAACATTACATAGGGTTTGTGGGTATGTGCGTGTAAAATTATTTATAGACCCTCTACTGTAAACTTCATTGGCTCCTAGCAGCAGATGACAAGGAATTCAGACCTCTAGACTCTGTAACCATTTTTGTCACTGATTTCTTAAGAAACTTTGGGGAAGTGAACAGGTTGAGATCTAAGGTGTTTAATCCAGCGTTTAGTCTGGTGGCCAGTGCTTTTCTCCCACACCAGAGCTCACATCGGTCTACAGAGCATGCTCATAGGCCCTGGAGAAGCTCTAAATAGCAGGTATGTGGGCAACATCTGACTGCCCCTACTTTATTTTGGTGACAGTGTCAGCTTAGGCAGTCCCTGCCACCATTCATTTCTGCTCCCATCTTGCCCCTCATTTCAATAGGAAAAATATTTGTGTAGTTGTACAGCAAATCGGCAGATTGGTCCAGTTTTTGGCTTTGGTTTCTGTCTCTCTAGTTTTGCAGTGCTTTACCGGCTACTACAGCCCGGCTAAAGAGAGGACTGGCAGGCTGTGGGGCAGAGGGCAGCTCAGCAGCACCATCCTGTTGAACACTGACCTGGGCGTAGCATGTGCCAGTGGCATGGCCTTCTCAACAAATACAGCAGCTGCAGCCAACTGCCACTCAGAAATACAGTAAGTCATGGTGCTCAGGATAACTGCTGAATGGTTAAAGCACTTAAGTGCTAAATTTCTTTTTTTATGGAAAGTGCCATACTACGTGCCCATAAAATAGTTCTTCCCCCTCTCTTTTGTCAGTGGGCCGCTTCCCAGCTCATGGGGGGATATGAGTTTAATGTTTTTATTTTGAATATGGTAATTTTGTTCCCTCAAAATCCATTTCTAAATGAGCATATTTTGGAAATGAAAACTAATTTTATTATATTTTACTTTATTTTATATTATTTTTGGAACAATGAAGTTTAAGAACTATGAAAATAGCTACAATCAAATGTTCATGGAAAAAGGATCTGCTGCTTTCACACATCCTTGGGCCCAGTCTTGCACTTATTACTTGAATGAAATTCCCCATCATGTAGGATGAAAATCATAGAATCATAGAATCATAGAATGCTTTGGGTTGGAAGGGACCTTGAGCTCTAATGTAAACAAAGTTAACCCATCTGACATTTTTCAGACAAAATGTCTGGCTTCTCAAAAGCAACTGATTTCGGCTCTTAAACAAAACAACCACTTCCTTCGCCTGATTTCAAGAAGAACTTTGCCAGCAAAAAGCCTGCAAAAGTGCCCCCATTGTGTCTACTAGCCCTTGAATGATTGCTGCTTAGTAGTTTCTCTTAAGAAAACTGTGCATAATCAAAGTTAGACAATGGGAAAAACAATGCATATGAATGACTGGAATCTCTGAGCTCATTTGTTATGCTTCCACTGATGTACACAAAAAAGAATCTATATATGGGACCATATGAGGTGATCAAAATATTAACCAGACATCCTAACTGTTTTTCAATATTCTCAGCTGTGAGCGTGTGTTTGAAAGAAATGTGCTACTTGGAGCACAGCCATTTTTTCAGTGTGCACTGCTTGTATCTTTGCTTACTCATGGTGGTGGTGGTGACATAAGTGCAGAAACCAGTCCCAGAAGCGGTGCTAGAAATATTTCCCTCTCCCTTCCTTACATTCAAAGCTAATCCAGAGGTCTGTGAAAGACAGGCGTGTAATTTTACAGTAGCTTGTCCAGAAATTAGTAGTGAAATGCATAACTTTATGGTTGGCTTTCCTAAAAGTACACTTTAAATGATAATTAAGTCAGGGCACTGGGGCGATTGGTCGCAGGATCGGGAGCGCAGGTAGTGTTTTCCTCAATCCCGTCAATGGCAGCGAAGAGTGCTGAAAGGAATGGGAAAACTCACCTGATTAACAGGTGGCTCAGAGGCTGGTGCCATCGGTGGAATTTTGGGTTTTTCGATCATGGGGAGGTTTACACGGCACCGGGCCTGCTGGCGGCTGATGGAGATCAGCTGTCTCCAAAGGGGAAAAGGATTCTTGCCCATGAGTTGGCAGGACTCATTGAGAGGGCTTTAAACTAGGTTTGAAGGGGGAAAGGGATATAAACGGGCCCGTTAGTGAGGAGACCAGGGGCGGCATGGCAACGCTGGGGGCTAAATCGATAGCCCATCTCAAGTGCATCTACACCAATGCACGCAGCATGGGCAACAAACAGGAGGAGCTGGAAGCCCTTGTGCAGCAGGATGGCTATGACATAGTCGCCATCACAGAAACGTGGTGGGACGACTCTCATGACTGGAGTGCTGCACTGGAGGGCTATAAGCTCTTCAGAAGGGATAGGCATGGAAGAAGAGGCGGTGGGGTGGCTCAGTATGTTAGGGAGTGTTTTGACTGTATAGAGCTCGGCAGTGGTGATGATAAGGTCGAGTGCTTCTGGGTAAGGATGAGGGGGAAGGCCAGCAAGGCGGATGTCCTGTTGGGAGTCTGCTATAGACCACCCAGCCAGGATGTAGAGGTAGATGAGGCGTTCTACAAGCGGCTGGCAGAAGTCTCGCAATCGCCAGCCCTTGTTCTCGTGGGGGACTTCAACTTGCTGGACATCTGCTGGAAATACAACACAGCAGAGAGGCAACAGTCTCGGAAGTTCCTGGAGTGTGTGGAGGATAACTTTCTGACGCAGCTGGTAAGCGAGCCTACCAGGGGAGGTGCCTCGCTTGACCTGCTGTTTACTAACAGAGAAGGACGCGTGGGAGATGTCGTGGTCGGAGGCCGTCTTGGGCTTAGCGACCACGATATGATAGAGTTCTCGATTCTTGGCGATGTAAAGAGGAGGGGCAGCAAAACTGTTACCATGGACTTCCGGAGGGCAGACTTTGGCCTGTTCAGGACCCTGGTTGGGAAAGTCCCTTGGGAGGCAGTCCTGAAGGGCAAAGGGGTCCAGGAAGGCTGGGCCTTCTTCAGGAAGGAAGTCTTAAGGGCGCAGGAGCGGGCTGTCCCTGTGTGCCGTAAGAGCAACCGGCGGGGAAGACGACCGGCCTGGCTGAACAGGGGGCTTTTGCATGGACTCAGGGAAAAAAGGAGAGTCTACTGCCTTTGGAAGGAGGGGCAGGCAACTCAGGAAGACTACAGGGATCTTGTTAGGTCATGCAGGGAGGAAATTAGAAAAGCAAAAGCCCAGCAAGAACTCAATCTGGCCACTGTTGTAAAGGATAATAAAAAATGTTTTTACAAGTACATCAACAATAAAAGGAGAGCCAAGGAGAATCTCCATCCTTTGCTGGATGTGGGGGGGAACATTGTCACTGAGCATGAGGAAAAGGCTGAGGTACTTAATGCCGCCTTTGCCTCTGTGTTTAATAGCCAGACCGGTCATCCCCAGGGTATTCAGCCCCCTGAGCTGGAAGACAGAGACGGGGAGCAGAATGGAGCCTTCAAAGTCCAGGAGGAAGCTGTTAACGACCTGCTACGCCACCTGGACTCTCACAAGTCTCTGGGGCCAGATGGGATCCACCCAAGAGTACTGAGGGAGCTAGCAGAGGAGCTTGCCAAGCCACTCTCCATCATCTATCAGCAGTCCTGGTTAACAGGGGAGGTCCCTGATGACTGGAGGCTTGCCAATGTGACGCCCATCTACAAGAAAGGCTCGAAGGAGGACCCGGGGAACTACAGGCCTGTCAGCCTGACCTCGGTGCCGGGAAAGATTATGGAGAGGTTCATATTGAGTGAACTCAACAGGCAAGTGCAGATCAACCAGGGGATCGGGCCCATCCAGCATGGGTTTATGAAAGGCAGGTCCTGCTTGTCCAACCTGATCTCCTTTTATGACCTGGTGACCCACCTTGTGGATGAAGGAAAGGCTGTGGATGTCATCTACCTGGACTTTAGCAAAGCCTTTGACACTCTCTCCCACAGCATTCTCCTTGGAAAGCTGGCAGCTCATGGCTTGGACGGGCGTACTCTTTGCTGGGTAAAAAACTGGCTGGGTGGCCGAGCCCAGAGAATAGTGGTGAATGGAGTTAAGTCCAGTTGGCGGCCGGTCACGAGCGGTGTTCCCCAGGGCTCTGTTTTGGGGCCAGCCTTGTTTAACATCTTTATCGATGATCTGGATGAGGGGATTGAGTGCGCCCTCAGTAAGTTTGCAGATGACACCAAACTGGGTGGGAGTGTCGATCTGCTGGAGGGTAGGATGGCCCTGCAGAGGGACCTGGACAGGCTGGACCGATGGGCCGAGGCCAACTGGATGAGGTTTAACAAGGCCAGGTGCCGGGTCCTGCACTTGGGTCACAACAACCCCATGCAACGCTACAGGCTTGGGGAAGAGTGGCTGGAAAGCTGCCTGGCTGAAAAGGATCTGGAGGTGCTGGTCAACAGCCGGCTGAACATGAGCCAGCAGTGTGCCCAGGTGGCCAAGAAGGCCAACAGCATCCTGGCCTGTATCAGGGATAGTGTGGCCAGCAGGTGCAGGGAGGTGATTGTCCCCCTGTACTCGGCGCTGGTGAGGCTGCACCTGGAATACTGTGTCCAGTTTTGGGCCCCTCACTACAAGAAGGACATTGAGGTGCTGGAGCATGTTCAGAGAAGGGCAACAGGGCTGGTGAAGGTTCTGGAGCACAGGCCTTATGAGGAGCGGCTGAGGGAACTGGGGTTGTTTAGCCTGGAGAAGAGGAGGCTGAGGGGAGACCTTATCGCTCTCTACAACTACCTGAAAGGAGGTTGTAGTGAGGTGGGTGTTGGTCTCTTCTCCCAAGTAGCTAGCGATAGGACGAGAGGAAATGGGCTCAAGCTGCGCCAGGGGAGGTTTAGGTTGGATATTAGGAAAAATTTCTTCACGGAAAGGGTGGTCAAGCATTGGAACAGGCTGCCCAGAGAGGTGGTGGAGTCACCATCCCTGGAAGTGTTCAAAAAACGGGTAGATGTGGCACTTTGGGACATGGTTTAGTCTCGCCTACCCTTAATTGGTTTAGTGTGGACTTGGTAATGTTAGGTTAATGGTTGGACTGGATGATCTTAAAGGTCTTTTCCAACCTAAACGATTCTATGAACCTATGATTCTAAATATTTGAGGGCCAGGTTGCGATACCCTTCCTCGCAGTGACAGATGGTGCCGAGGCTGAGGCTGGCCTGCTCCTGCAGAGCAGGGTGCAGGCCTTGGCACAGCAGTGCATGGGCTGTCCTGGGACCCCCACTGGCCTCCTCCCTGCCAGGAGGTCCAGCCCTAAAGCAAATCAAGCCCTGGCAGCAAGGCATTGGGGTGCCTCACTTTTCTTGAGTCATATGAGTGTGCCACATAACACGCTCTCGTTGTGCTGCAGAACTCCCGCCTTGTGGATGCTGCACACACCTTTGTGTTTTAAGTCAGTCTAAGTCCAAGTGTCTGGCCCCCATCTTGGTGCTACATATTTGTCGTGGTTTAGCCCCAGACAGCAACTAAGCACCACACAGCTGCTCGTTCACTCCCCCTGCCCCGATGGTATGGGGGAGAGAATTGGAGGAGTAAGAGTGAGAAACACTCCTGGGCTGAGATAAGAACAGTTTAATAACTGAAATAAAGTAAAATAGTAATGATAACAATAACAATATAAAATAATAATAATAATAACAATAATATACAAAGCAAGTGATGCACAATGCAATTGCTCACCGCCTACCGACCGATACCCAGACAGTGACTGAGCAGCGATTGCTGCACCCCGGACAACCCCCACCCACTTTCTATACTGAGCATGACGTCATATGGTATGGAATAGCCCCTTGGGCAGTTTGGGTCAGCTGTCCTGGCTGTTGATAACACACTGATGGTTTAGATGTTGCTAAGTTCTGCTTATGCTAGTCAAGGACTTTTCAGCTTCCCATGTTCTGCCAGGTGCACAAGAAACTGGGAGGGGGCACTTTTTTTAAAAGGAGTTTTATATTGCTGTATTATTCTTATAGCATTACTCTCCTAAACCATTGACCAAGTCTGAGACTAGGAGTGGGCCCAGCCGCACCTAGGCTCCTCTCTGAGAAGGAGTCTAGAAAGCAAGGGGGTCTAGTCTGAACCTTGTGACTCAACGGGAGGGTCCCCCTTTCCCCCCCCTCTTTTGCCTTGATTCCATATATACGCAATGCTTTTATGAATCATCTTAACTTGTTGTGCTTTAATTCTCTTTTATGTGCTTCTGTGTAGCAATAGAGTGAACCTTGCCATCTTTGAATCTGTAACTAAGTCACTGTTTTGATCAATTTTGTCTAATCACTTTATTAATCCTTGATGATTGAGTGCTATTAAAAATACTATAATCAAATTCTGCAATTCGCTATAAGTAAATTCTAACCTTTACTAAATCAAATTGCGTAAAGTCACTCATTCATAGTCAGTCGACATAATCAGCAGGATTCACAAACCTGCATTCGTGACAGAGGGTCCCCTCTACACATCATGTAACTGATGCTACGTGGAGTAAGTTGGTTGCACTGATCACACAACGGGCTCGAATAGGAAACCCCAGTCGCCCAGGAAACTTGGAAGTGGTCATGGACTGGCCAGAAGGAAAAAATTTTGCAATATCACCAGAGGAGGAGATGACACGTGCCAAGGAGGCCCCACTGTATAATAAATTGCCAGAAAATGAGAAGCAATATGCCCTGTTCACTGATGGGTCCTGTCGTCTTGTGGGAAAGCATCGGAGGTGGAAAGCTGCTGTATGGAGTCCTATACGACAAGTCGCAGAAACTGCTGAAGGAGAAGGGGAGTCGAGTCAGTTTGCAGAGGTGAAAGCCATCCAGCTGGCTTTAGATATTGCTGAAAGAGAAAAGTGGCCAGTCCTTTATCTCTATACTGAGTCATGGATGGTGGCAAATGCCCTGTGGGGGTGGCTGCAGCAATGGAAGCAGAGCAACTGGCAGCGCAGAGGCAAACCCATCTGGGCTGCTGCATTGTGGCAAGATATTGCTGCCCGGGTAGGGAACCTGGTTGTAAAAGTTCGTCATGTAGATGGTCATGTACCCAAGAGTCGGGCCACTGAAGAACATCAAAACAACCAGCAGGTGGATCAGGCTGCTAAGATTGAAGCGGCTCAGGTGGATCTGCACTGGCAACATGAGGGTGAATTATTTATAGCTCGTTGGGCCCATGACGCCTCAGGCCATCAAGGAAGGGATGCAACGTATAAATGGGCTCGTGATCAAGGGGTGGACTTAACTATGGACAGTATTGCACAGGTTATTCATGAATGTGAAACATGCGCTGCAATCAAGCAAGCCAAGCGGTTCAAGCCCCTCTGGTATGGAGGGCAATGGCTGAAATATAAATATGGCGAGGCCTGGCAGATTGATTCTATCAGACTCCCACAGACCCGCCAAGGCTAGTACTATGTGCTCACCATGGTGGAAGCAACGACTGGATGGCTGGAAACATATCCCGTGCCCCATGCCACCGCCCGGAACACCATCCTGGGCCTTGAAAAGCAAGTCCTGTGGCGACAGGGCACCCCGGAAAGAATCGAGTCAGACAACGGGACTCATTTCCGAAACAACCTCATAGACACCTGGGCCAAAGAGCACGGCATTGAGTGGGTGTATCACATCCCTTATCATGCACCAGCCTCCGGGAAAATCGAATGATGCAATGGACTGTTAAAGCCTACCCTGAGAGCAATGGGTGGCGGGACGTTTAAACATTGGGATATGCATTTAGCAAAAGCCACCTGGTTAGTCAACACCAGGGGATCTGCCAATCAAGCTGGCCCTGCACAGTCAAAACTTTTACGTAGTCTAGAAGGGGATAAAGTCCCTGTAGTGCATATAAAAAATATGCTGGGGTAGGCAGTCTGGGTTACTTTCCCCTCAGGCAAAGGCAAACCCATTCATGGGATTTCTTTTGCTCAAGGACCTGGGTGCACTTGGTGGGTGATGCGAAAGGATGGGGCAGTCCGATGTGTACCTCAAGGGGATTTGATTTTGGGTGAAAATAGCCAATGAACTGAATGGTATCATGTTAATTGCTATATAATGCTGTATGTTATCTCTTTTATGGTTGCTATATGCCATATCAATGGTATTACAGTAAGAATTGCCCAGCTTAATGAAAATGAACTTTGATGAAACTGTGTTGGAATGAGAACTGGCTTCAGCATGCAACAGTCCAACACCGCACACCACCTCTCCTAGTGAGGAGCCCAGGGGTGGCATGGCAACGTTGGGGGTGAAATCAATAGCCCATCTCAAGTGCATCTACACCAATGCACGCAGCATGGGCAACAAACAGGAGGAGCTGGAAGCCCTTGTGCAGCAGGATGGCTATGACATAGTCGCCATCACAGAAACGTGGTGGGACGACTCTCATGACTGGAGTGCTGCACTGGATGGCTATAAGCTCTTCAGAAGGGATAGGCATGGAAGAAGAGGCGGTGGGGTGGCTCTGTATGTTAGGGAGTGTTTTGACTGTATAGAGCTTGACAGTGGTGATGACAAGGTCGAGTGCTTCTGGGTAAGGATGAGGGGGAAGGCCAGCAAGGCGGATGTCCTGTTGGGAGTCTGCTATAGACCACCCAGCCAGGATGTAGAGATAGATGAAGCGTTCTACAAGTGGCTGGCAGAAGTCTCGCAATCGCCAGCCCTTGTTCTCGTGGGGGACTTCAACTTGCTGGACATCTGCTGGAAATACAACACAGCAGAGAGGCAACAGTCTCGGAAGTTCCTGGAGTGTGTGGAGGATAACTTTCTGACGCAGCTGGTAAGCGAGCCTACCAGGGGAGGTGCCTCGCTTGACCTGCTGTTTACTAACAGAGAAGGACGCGTGGGAGATGTCGTGGTCGGAGGCCGTCTTGGGCTTAGCGACCACAATATGATAGAGTTCTCGATTCTTGGCGATGTAAAGAGGAGAGGCAGCAAAACTGTTACCATGGACTTCCGGAGGGCAGACTTTGGCCTGTTCAGGACGCTGGTTGGGAAAGTCCCTTGGGAGGCAGTCCTGAAGGGCAAAGGGGTCCAGGAAGGCTGGGCCTTCTTCAAGAAGGAAGTCTTAAGGGCGCAGGAGCGGGCTGTCCCTGTGTGCCGTAAGAGCAACCGGCGGGGAAGACGACTGGCCTGGCTGAACAGGGGACTTTTGCATGGAGTCAGGGAAAAAAGGAGAGTCTACTGCCTTTGGAAGGAGGGGCAGGCAACTCAGGAAGACTACAGGGATCTTGTTAGGTCATGCAGGGAGGAAATTAGAAAAGCAAAAGCCCAGCAAGAACTCAATCTGGCCACTGTTGTAAAGGATAATAAAAAATGTTTTTACAAGTACATCAACAATAAAAGGAGAGCCAAGGAGAATCTCCATCCTTTGCGGGATGTGGGGGAGAACATTTTCACTGAGCATATATATCTTTAGCAATGATCTGCTCCAGGGGATTGAGTGCACCCTCAGTAAGTTTGCAGATGACACCAAACTGGTTGGGAGTGTCGATCTGCTGGAGGGTAGGATGGCCCTGCAGAGGGACCTGGACAGGCTGGACCGATGGGCCGAGGCCAACTGGATGAGGTTCAACAAGGCCAAGTGCCGGGTCCTGCACTTGGGTCACAACAACCCCATGCAACGCTACAGGCTTGGGGAAGAGTGGCTGGAAAGCTGCCTGGCTGAAAAGGATCTGGAGGTGCTGGTCAACAGCCGGCTGAACATGAGCCAGCAGTGTGCCCAGGTGGCCAAGAAGGCCAACAGCATCCTGGCTTGTATCAGGGATAGTGTGGCCAGCAGGAGCAGGGAAGTGATTGTCCCCCTGTACTCGGCGCTGGGGAGGCCGCACCTGGAATACTGTGTCCAGTTTTGGGCCCCTCAATACAAGAAGGACATTGAGGTGCTGGAGCGTGTCCAGAGAAGGGCAACGAAGCTGGTGAAGGTTCTGGAGCACAGGCCTTATGAGGAGCGGCTGAGGGAACTGGGGTTGTTTAGCCTGGAGAAGAGGAGGCTGAGGGGAGACCTTATCGCTCCCTACAACTACCTGAAAGGAGGTAGTAGTGAGGTGGGTGTTGGTCTCTTCTCCCAAGTAGTTAGCGATAGGACGAGAGAAAATGGGCTCAAGCTGCGCCAGGGGAGCTTTAGATTGGATATTAGGAAAAATTTCTTCACGGAAAGGGTAGTCAAGCATTGGAACAGGCTGCCCAGAGAGGTTTTGGAGTCACTATCCCTGGAAGTGTTCAAAAAACGGGTAGATGTGGCGCTTTGGGACATGGTTTAGTCTCGCCTACCCTTAATTGGTTTAGTGTGGACTTGGTAATGTTAGGTTAATGGTTGGACTGGATGATCTTAAAGGTCTTTTCCAACCTAAACGATTCTATGATTCTACGATTCTATGATTCTGTTGTACAGGTGCTTCACTGTGCACAGTTGGTTTTCAGGCCCTGCAAAGACTAGTTGCAAAAAATAAAAATATTTGCCAGCTTCACTTTAACAACAACAACAACAAGAGCTTTTATTTCTTTGTACTCTATGTACATGAGAGTAATAGGTCCACACTGCCTCCATCACAGGAATCTGGCACAGGGAAACTGCTGTCAACCAGCAGGCAAGCATTTTATGTAGACTACTACTACTGGTAACAGTCTTCATTGGCAGAGGATTTGTCTCCAGTTAAATCCAAAGCTAGAAGCAGATTTCAGTGATTTTTTCATGTCTGCCACTTTCTTCCTTATCTGGTGTCCATTATACCCATGGTCAGACTCCCAGCTCTTGTCAATTAAGCATATATACCAGCTTAGAAAACTAACTCCTTCCATGTGCAGCAGCTCAGCTCTGGCTAAAGCTACATTACTTTTACTGCTACTTCAAATAGAAAGCAGCCCTAGCTTGTAAGAGTTTTGTTGCTCTTCTTGTTGTTGTTCTTTTCTGTTCCTATAGCTACTGAAAAGAGATTTGGCTGAGCATCCTGTCTAGTTTAAACATGAACATCACTTGTCGAGATCAGCTCAGCCAAACACCAAGCTTTCTGATCTGCACAAGAATAGGTGAGGGAAAACCAAATGAACAAATCATTTTGGGGGAAAAAAAAGTCTTCGGACTAGCTTGGTTCATTTTTGAGAATAAGAAATAATCTGTTATATTATTATGGGACTGCTTTCTCCCTCTAGTGTCAAACTTGAGACTTAGGCCCATGTGTTGCAGTGTTGCCTCTAGTCTATGAAATCGCCAGAGCTGTGTAGGTGCTTAGCACAACGTTTGCAATACAGGAAACTCCTTTTAATTCTAAAAGTAGATCTCTCCTTCCTCTCCAAAATGCACAATAGGTACACTTACTGCATGGCTTCCTATGTGCACTCTGTTGTTGAAAGGCTATTTCTGTAAAATAGGGGGCATTTAGACAAGGTATTTATACACACTGGGATAACCCCAATGAGATGCCCACCTGTAACTTTTTTTTTTTGAGGGGGTTATTTCTTCCCCTGAGGCTGCATGGAAATTCAAATTAAGTATATATGAAGGCCTTGAGACTAAGAACTCAGGAACATTGTGAAGAAGAGAATTGAGAAATGCACAGTTTTAAAAATGAATGGCAAATTGTTCCTCTGTACCAGCGAAGGATGACAAAACTCAAGAACCTATCTAAGCTTGTGTGTGTGCATTTTAACTCTGGTTATTGAAGTCTGGGGCATTTATATTGCTAACTTTTCTGAAGCCAGGACTTCATACCAAACCACTTCCTCACTTAGACTTCAGGATGGGAAGCAAATTCTTCTTTTTTCTAAAGCAAAAGAAAGAAAAATCATGGCTTTCCTCAATCACCAGAGACATCTTCAACAAATGCACTTTGGCCCTACATCACATCTCTCAGCCGTTTGCAGCCCATATTTTTACATCCACTGCTTTTCCCAGTGACTTCCTCTCCACTCCAGCCTCAGGCAAAGGGCAGAGGCAGCCCTGAACATCTCTGAGGCATCAGTTCTTGACATCAGTGGATGTCTGCAGTACCAAGAGAAGAAGCCAAGCTGCAGAAGTACAAATCTGGGTGACAACTCCTTTTGAATAATCTATTTAATTGTTTATCCTCACCTAAGCTGGGAATTTCAGCTTCTAGTTTCCCTTTCCTATAAAGATTTGCTCCTCCATTCTTTGTGACACGGAGACGTTGCAGGATATGGGGAAGGATGAGTTCATTTACTCCCCCTCTCAGTTTTTCCCCCTCTCAATTAGCTTGTCTAATATAATTATGTATTAGGCATCTTTCTGTCATCTTACAGATATTTTTAACTCTTATCATCCCTTATGATACAGTGGTAAATCTTTGCAAATCACTGACAATCACACATGTACTTTGGTAATATAACTCAAAGCAGGCCGTTCTTAGTAACATAGAGAGCATATACTCGCATACACAACACAAATGAGTGTTATTTGGAAATATCAACATATTTTGATCTAGATAAAATGCCAGACATTTAAAAAATTGAAAGATTTGATTAAAATTTGTTGCAACAATTAAAAATGCTAAATTTCCCTTTGCCGTGTTGTGTAAGGGGTTTGCACATCTGATTTCAGTTCTCTCTGCTGGATCATGTCCTCAGGAGTGGCTGTATCTCCCATAACGTACATGTATGACCAGGCTATTATGCACCTGAAATTATGGAATAGAAGAATGTGTTCTGCGACATTTTTTTTCTAACACTGTGTGGGTAAAGAAAAATATGATTTTCACTACTTATTAATTAGTTGTGACTTCTGTGTTTTACCGGAGGACAAGAAACTACAGAAGATGGGCCACAATCTGAAAAATGTCACAATATTTTAAAGTGCATAGGATTACAATTAAGGTTTTTAGAGATTAAATCACAAAATTTGACATGATATAATTCATGTGGTTGGATCTTTTGGCTTAATGTCTTCAGTAAAAAGTTAGATGACTGTATTTAACAACAGTGTTAATTAGGAAACAACATTTCCTGTACAGCAAGCACTATAAATCCATCATAGAATAAAATTCTCTATATAGTATCCTTGGCTTCAATATTAACCTGAGGAAGTGACTCACAGTCAACTCACATCTTACTGGTTGCTTTTCCTTACTGCCCCAGAACATATGCCCCACTCAAACTGATTTCTTTGGAGGAGCTCTATTTATAAGCAGGGAATAATTTGAATTTCATTTAGCTAGAATGAGGTCAAGAATGAGTCTCTGTCCCAGTTCCTAGGATAGCCACTTTGGATATGGGAAAACGTCTGGGTGTCGTGGTACATCTCCCCCTGCCCCTGTTCTTCTGTTCTGTTTTTCCCCTTCACTTCGGCCGCTTTACAATCTCAGGAATTCGCAGGCAGCAGCTTTTGTGTAGAGAGTTGGTCAGTTAAGCACCCCTTAATTGTACCAGAAACTCCTACATGGCTGGAGCAGAGAGCGGCTCTGTTCTTATCAACATTCATATTATGGCTAACGAGGGGAACAAGAACAAACAGCTACCCCGGACAGCCTTGAAACAGGGTGGTATCATCGCTGCTGGAATTCCAGCAACAAGCCGACCCGAATTGTGGCTCGGATAGAAATTTACTGGTGATTAAAGTCAATCATCTCACAATCCTATAAACGGCAGTCCTAAGTGAGGCCCTTTGAGCTCTCCTGGACCGCCGCGGGCTGTACCAGCATCTCCCTCTGATCGAAATGTCTCTCAGAGTCAGCGAAAACTAGCAGATTCCGAAAGTCTGCTGCTACCAGAACTCCATTGCCGGAGATCGACAATGGAGCCTGGGCTGCTGATATTCTTCACTCCTCGAGACTCTACTCTCGCCCGTTGAGAAATGCCAAGGCATTAGACGTGAGTATTTCACTAAACTCGAGGGGAATTTTTAACAGGTATACTATTTTCATATATGCATTTATAGTTGTAAGTGTGCATGCATGAATCAATTTAAGTAGTTTGTAGATGTATGATTTAATTTAAAAGGAGTTTTATATTGCTGTACTATTCTTATAGCATTACTCTTATAAACTGTTGACCAAGTCTGAGACTAGGAGTGGGCCCAGCCGCACCTAGGCTCCTCTCTGAGAAGGAGTCTAGAAAGCAAGGGGGTCTAGTCTGAACCTTGTGACTCAACGGGAGGGTCCCCTTTCGCCCCCCCCCCCTTTTGCCTTTATTCCATATATACGCAATGCTTTTATGAATCATCTTAACTTGTTGTGCTTTAATTCTCTTTTATGTGCTTCTGTGTAGTAATAGAGTGAACCTTGCCATCTTCGAATCTGTAACTAAGTCACTGTTTTGATCAATTTTGTCTAATCACTTTATTAATCCTTGATGATTGAGTGCTATTAAAAATACTATAATCAAATTCTGCAATTCGCTACGAGTAAATTCTAACTTTTACTAAATCAAACTGTGTAAAGTCACTCATTCATAGTGAATCGACATAATCAGCAGGATTCACAAACCTGCATTCGTGACACTGGGTCATGCTCCAGTGATTCCTGTAACTCAGGTGAAACTGAATAAAATTAATATAATATAATATAAAAATAAAAGTAAAAAAAGTAATCAGAGTGAAGTCCAAAATGAGCTTCTGTCCCCATCCTCCCAATAGGAGCCCTGTTCACTAGCTTTGTTTCCTCTTCCTGACTTAACAAATCTTACTGAGCAACAGTACATGTTTAACAAGATATGTAAAAACCACCCTGATGTTATTGTAGTCTCTTCCACACTTGTTTGCAGGACCATAGGACAACTCAGGTTGTATTTGGGGCTGGAAGGGACATCAGGTCTTTAGACCAGTATCCACCTCAAAGTAGGGGCAGCTAGGAGGTCCAGACCAGATTACTGACGGCTTTATCCCATTCAATGTGGCCTTTTTAGCCTGATAATCCAGACAGTATTTTGTCCATCTGGTTGCCCACCCAGACTGTACATCCTAACTGGGATACAGAAGTGCTGTGGGAGAGGGGTGAGAAAAGAGGAAATTAACATGGATCTCTCATTGGGGGTATGTTCCTCAATCACAAAACTACTCCAAAGTTGGAGACAGGGAAAAAGGTGAGAAGTGACAGCATAATTTCTTCCTTTTGCTACATTTCCAAGTGGTAGTAGCATTTAGGGAGTTGCCCAAAACTGCTCTGGAAATATCTTCTGGACTTTGATCCCTTCAGCAGGTTTCGAGGAAGCAGCACATAGCTCCTGCACCTTGGCCTCGCTCCACACATGCCAGGCTCTGCCCTGCTTTGTTTTGTCAGGTCTGGGGGATCACTGGGTGTGCACAGGGACAGAGATGTTAGTGTCTGGGAAAATTATGTTAAAATGATAGTCAATGACAGCCTGGAGTGCCCTTGGTTTTGGCAGTGGTTAAGGGGCTCCTTTTAGGTTGTAAATTTAGATTCACATAACGAGATTCTGCCTATGTCCTATTTTTGGCACTATAACTGTGAGGAGAGGGTTTGCTCTTGGTTCATCTAACACCATTATAGAACCCAAATAGATTACAGGTAAAAGGGGAAAGTAGGTCTGTCTACAGAATTAAGATTGAGATTTTCAGACCATTTTAGTGGATAAGTTTTAATGGAAGATTCGTAGCTAAATGCTTATCAAGATGTTTAACTTCAGGCGTTGATATTTAAAATGAATCTTTCAGGCTTGGAGCTGTAACTGAACTCAGCTATACACAATATTATCTCTTCGCTGAAGTGCTGCAGCACAAAAAGGAAAGGACACTCTTCTGGAGGGAGAACTAGGCTGTAGTCCTGTCTTCTAGTAGGAGAAACTTCCTACTGGGAAGGTTACATTTAAGGAAATTCTATTATGCAGCTGACCATTTACAGCCATTTAGTATGAATTTTCCATGTGAAAATCTCAAAACTGTTGATTAATTGGGCTCTAGTTCATAAAGATTGTGCATATATTTATTTTTGAAAAGCTCTTAAAATATTCAACAGCAGCAAAGGAACTGTGCTTTGGCTTTAAAGCCTGAATGATTGTAAAAAAGAAAAGTGAAAGGCTTTCCCTTTGTGCATCTTACACATAATGATATAAATACATATTACATGGGATTATGCAAACGCTAGAGTTTATAAAAGAGGTCATTTGCATACTAAGCTTCATTAATCATTGAAATCCAACATATTAAAAATGCTACCTTGATAGTATTTGTATGACATAGAACCATAGGATGGTTTGGGTTGGAAGGGATGTCATGTATTTATACTAGAAAACCTGTCAGACTATAACATATAATGGGCTATATACTCAGCTGGCAACTCTAATGCTTTACAGCAGCTGACAATCCAAGCTAATACTCAACATATGTGAAGTCCTTAGTGGACAGAAAATCAATAGCAGAATTTCCCATGGTTAGGTGACTTCCCTGATCTGAAGGGTGATATCACTAGAGAAAGAAATCTTCCTTCCCTTTCCTCCTGATTTCCTAATTGATTCAAACTGTATTGAAACAAATAGATTCATATCAATTGGTCCCTGGATCAGGCTGTATAGTAGCTATTTTTGAGGTAATCCTTTGAAAATTCATTTATGAAATAGCATGAATAATTTTTTCTATTTGTTTTGAACTTATTTGATTTGACCTTGCACTGTTTACATTTACTCACTGCCATCCTTAATCACAAATTTCTGCTGTTTGGTTGAGTTAGTTTAATCTCCAAAATAAAAGAATAATATATACATTATTATACTCCTTCAATGTTGAAGCTAACAAAATAATGATAATATTTATACTATTTAGCACATAAGAGTCTCAGAAAAACAATTAATACTCTGTTGGGCTGTATAAAGTCAGGCAAAATGGTTGTTGTGGTTTAACCCCAGCCAGCAACTAAGCACCACACAGCTGCTCACTCACTCCCCCCCCTGGTGGGATGGGAAAGAGAATCAGAAGAGTAAAAGTGAGAAAACTCGTGGGTTGAGATAAAGACAGATTAATAAGTAAAGCAAAAGCCACGCACGCAAGCAAAGCAAAACAAGGAATTCATTCACTCTTTCCCATCGGCAGGAAGGTGTTCAGCCATCTCCAGGAAAGCAGGGCTACATCATGCGTAATGGTTACTTAGGAAGACAAAACACCATCACTCTGAACGTCCCCCTCTTCTTTTTTCTTCCCCCAGCTTTGTATGCTGAGCATAATGTCATATGGTATGGGATATCCCTTTGGTCAGTTGGGGTCAGCTGTCCTGGCTGTGTCCCCTCCCAACTTCTTGTGCACCCCCAGCCTACTCACTGGTGGGGTGGGGTGAGAAGCAGAGAAGGCCTTGACTCTGTGTAAGCACTGCTCAGCAATAACGAAAACATCCCTGTATTATCAACACTGTTTCCAGCACAAATACAAAACATAGCCCCCCATACTAGCTACTATGAAGAAAATTAACTCTATCCCAGCCAAAACCAGCACATTCTCCACCCCTTATTCCATACCATTTACATCAAGCTCAGGTCTTACACAATCCAATACAACCTCATTAACCACCACGCCCCTTCCCATCCTTTGATATAATACACAGATATCATTCCCTTAGTCTATGGACCAGCCCTGTGAAATGTCTGTAAAATGTGCACAAAATGTCATTGAGTTCATTTAGTCCATGACTTTGGGCTCCATCAGTTATGGTGGTCACTCAGGACAGGAAAGGTGGTCTGTTGCGTGGAGTTATTGGGCACCAAAGCCAGCTCAGGTCAGGTCACTGCTGCACTTGCACTGGTTCTTGTAAGGCTTGTCCTCCATTGGTTCAGGTGGTTCCTGCTATAGTAATTTAATTTAAAGGTATTTCCATTACAATCTCCACCCCTGGTCCCTTTGGGCCCAGTTATAGGGTTTAACATTGCAATGAACTCCTCCCCGCGCACCTGCTCCAGCTTGGACTTATCCACAGACTGCAGTCCCGTAGGGGTGTACCTGCTCCAAGTGGAGCCTTATCTATGAGCCAGTCTCATACTACTTGAAAGGCTGAGCTTGGTTAAGGACAATCTTTGTGAAACCACAAAAAATTTTTTTCTCAACAATATATACCTAAGTGATAAAGAAGAGATATGCCTCAAAATCTAGGAAAATTTTGATTTACTCTCAAATAAAAGCCTAATCTATGATAGGCTTTAAAAAAGTCTAAAAGGAGTGCTATTCTGATAGGTTAAAAGAAATGCTTGGTTTTGGAAGTAAGTGGAATTTCATTCAATTGAAAATGAAGCAAAGTTTAGTGTCTTGCAACTCTAATAATTTTGCTTTTATATATACAGGAATTGTGAGAAAGAATGCATCGTACACTGATGACATTTTCTAGGAAACAGTTCTAGAGAAAGATAAGATTATTTTCAGATGGACCTTTTCAAATTTAATAGACTCACAGGATTACTAGGTACTTTAAGTGGTAGGTTAAATACATTACAAAGAAAAGGTGGGCAAAGACTGAAGGGGAATATACCTTTGTAAGTTATGCTGTCTGGTTTAGAAACATTGAACAAGGTTATTAAAATTCTTTGGAAGAAAGTTTAAGAGTAGTTAAAAACACAAATTGCATTCTGAGATATATAAAATACTTTATTTTGGCAGCTATCTAGTAACACCTGCTATAGAACAGTTTCCATTAAAACTCCATGTTTTCTCATCACTTTTCTAAAGATGCAGCCTTTGGGGTTGAATCACTGATCCTGTCTAAAAGATTTTTTTTTTCCAGTATCCACCATCTTTTATAGATGCCAATCTTTTCCCCATTTCCCTAAATGCCTAGAGCAGGCTAAGACTGCAACAATTTATATAAGAATTGCAATTATTGTCAGTGAATATAGCTCCAGCAAAAGAAAGGGGAAAATGCATTAATGAATTAATCTTCCACTCTTCCTCCTCAGAATTCTGCAATATTTTATCATTCATCATTCTGGTGTTTTATTATTACCATTGTTTCTGTACCCTTTTTCATAGACAACCTTCTTAAATGTGGTTACTGAAAATGGACAAGATACTACAGAAGATGATTTAGCAGCACTAAGAATAACTGTTGTGATTTAACCCCAGCCAGCAACTAAGCACCACACAGCTCACTCACTCCCCCTGCCCCGATGGGATGGGGGAGAGAATCGGAGGAGTAAGAGTGAGAAACACTCCTGGGTTGAGATAAGAGCAGTTTAATAATTGAAACAAAATAAAGTAAAGCAGTAGTAGCAGTAATAATAATAATAATATACAAAGCAAGTGATGCACAATGCAATTGCTCACCACCCGCCGACCGATACCCAGACAGTTCCCGAGCAACGATCGCTGCCCCCTGGCCAACCCCCCCAGTTTCTATACTGAGCATGACGTCACATGGTATGGAATAGCCCTTTGGTCAGTTTGGATCAACTATTCTGGCTGTGCCCCCTCCCAGCTTCTTGTGCCCCTGGCAGAGCATGGGAAGCTGAAAAGTCCTTGACTAGCTGTGGAGTAATTGCTGGAGGTGACTTGGACAATAGACTTAGATTTACGATTTCAAGAAAGGCACAGCATTTGAAGAAGCAATCCGGGTGGTATGCAGCTGGAATTAATTCCACAGGAAGTTCCCCAAGCCTGTAATCTTGGATGTCGCAACCCAGGGGAGCCTGGTGTGCTGATTCTAAGAGGAACTGCCCAGGGGGTGGAGTGGTGTGGAGACATCACGGCCAAGCCCTGTGATAAGGGAACTGGGAGGGGCACCATGGCACTGATAAGCTGCATAAGTGATACCCGGAGGCAACAAACTATCATGAGGTTGACAAAATGCTGTCCTTTAGTAACCTTTACTCATTATAATGTCATTATAATACCAAAACACACCTCCATCCCAAAACCTACCCGCCTCCCAAGGTGAGACCACTCCTCACTGAGCCTGCGCTCTGAGTTTTTCTGAGCCTATACCTTTAAAACGAAGCGAGAAAATTTTACACCAATCGTAACAAAGTATGTATGACTAGAGTCCCTCAAGCTCCACCTGAAAGGTAAAAATACTCTAAATTGGCCTAAGAGAGAGGGGATGTTAGGGAAGATACCATCATGTACTACTCTGACCTCTGGGATCAGTCGACGGGCTGAGCCTCTCTTCCCCCCCATCGGGACGCCTTTGGGTAAGAATCTAACACTTGGTTATACCAAGTGCCTCCCCGGGAAACTTAGAAACCTCTATAGAGTCACTTTTATGTCTTCTGATGCATCTGTATTGTCCAAAGCTTTGGTATTTGCATGTGCCTTGCAGTCAGTGAATTTATCACTGGTAATCCAAAGAACCTGTGTGTCTGTTGCTTTAATAAATTGCTTTGATTTATTGGTCTAGCCGTGATAGTGGTCATTGAACATGACCAGACGCTTTAAGTGTGGCCGTGATAGTTCATGCAGCACGACTAGATGAAAGGTGCCTACGTTAATTGTGAATCCGTAATCGTGATAGTTCAGTGTACTGAATGCGACCAGACTTATAATGATAAATTGGGTACCTTCCAAAGCCTCTCTTGACGCAACACTAGCGTAAGCAGTACTGAGCAACAACTAAACCATCAGTGTGTTATCAGCATTCTTCTCATCCTAAATCCAAAACACAGCCCGCTACTAGGAAGAAAATTAACTCTATCCCAGCCAAAACCAGGACAATAACTAACTACTTCTTACTTTAATGATTGTGCTAAGAAGCTGTCAAATTGATTATTTTATTAAAGTGGCATCACAGTATAGAATCATAGAATCATAGAATCATAGAATCATAGAATGCCTTGGGTTGGAAGGGACCTTTAGAGGTCATCTAGCCCAACCCCCCTGCAGTGAGCAGGGACAGCTTTAACCAGATCAGGTTGCTCAGAGCCCTGTCCAACCTGACCTTGAATGTTTCTAGGGATGGGGCCTCCACTACCTCTCTGGGCAACCTGTTCCAGTGCTTCACCACCCTCATTGTAAAAAATTTCTTTCTTATGTCTAGTCTAAATCTATTCTTCTTTAGTTTAAACCCATTATTCCTTGTCCTGTCACAACAGGCCTTGCTAAAAAGATTCTCCCCATCCTTCCTATAGGCCCCCTTTAAGTATTGAAAGGCCACAATAAGGTCTCCCCGCAGCCTTCTCTTCTCTAGGCTGAACAACCCCAACTCTCTCAGCCTGGCCTCATAGGAGAGGTGCTCCAGCCCTCGGATCATTTCTGTGGCCCTCCTCTGGACCCACTCCAACAGGTCCATGTCCTTCTTGTGCTGAGGGCCCCAGAGCTGGACACAGTACTCCAGATGAGGTCTTACCAGAGCAGAGTAGAGGGGCAGAATCACCTCCCTTGACCTGCTGGCCCGGCTTCTTTTGATGCAGCCCAGGATTCGGTTGGCTTTCTGGGCTGCAAGCGCACATTGCCGGCTGTCGTGGTTTAGCCCCAGCCAGCAACTAAGCACCACGCAGCCGCTCGCTCACTCCCCCTACCCCGATGGGATGGGGGAGAGAATCGGAGGAGTAAGAGTGAGAAACACTCCTGGGTTGAGATAAGAACAGTTTAATAATTGAAATAAAGTAAAATAGTAATGCTAATAGTAACAGTATAATAATGATAATAATAATAATGATACACGAAGCAAGTGATGCACAATGCAATTGCTCACCACCCGCCAACCGATACCCAGACAGTTCCCGAGCAGCGATCGCTGCTCCCCGGCCAACCCCCCCCCAGTTTATATACTGAGCATGACGTCATATGGTATGGAATAGCCCTTTGGTCAGTTTGGATCAACTATTCTGGCTGTGCCCCCTCCCAGTTTCTTGTGCGCCTGGCAGAGCATGGGAAGCTGAAAAAGTCCTTGACTAGCATAAGCAGTACTCAGCAACAACTAAAAACATCAGCATGTTATCAACATTCTTCTCCTACTAAATCCAAAACACAGCACTATGCCTGCTGCTAGGAAGAAAATTAACTCTATCCCAGCCGAAACCAGGACAGTATCCACCCCTTATTCTATACCATCTACGTCATGCACAGGCCCTCCCCTTTCCAATGTGTTCTAATTAATCACCACCGCTTTCCCTATCTTGATATACACACAGATATCATTACCTTCGTCTATGGCCCATCCCTCTAAAATGTCCATTGAGTTCATTTAGCCCATGACTTTGGGTTCCATCTGTCATCACAGTCTTTCAGAGCAGGAGAGGTGGTTTGCAGTGTTGGACTGTTGCATGCTGAAGTCAGTTCTCATTCCAACATGGTTTCATCAAAGTTCATTTTCATTAAGCTGGGCAATTCTTACTGCAATACCATTGATGCGGCATATAGCAATCATAATATATAGTATTATATACTTAATATTAACCTACTATATTATTATATTAACATGCAGTTAAGAGATAACATATAGTTAAGAGATAACATACAGTATTATAAAGCAATTAATATTATACCATTCAGTTCATTGGCTATTTTCACCCAAAATCAAATTCCCTTGAGGTACACATTGGGCTTCCCCATCCTTTCGCATCACCCACCAAGTGCACCCAGGTCCTTGAGCAAAAGCAATCCCACGAATGGGTTTGCCTTTGCCAGAGGGGGAAGTAACCCAGACTGTCTTCCCCAGCATATTTTTCATGTGCACTACAGGAACTTTATCTCCTTCTACAGTACGTAGAAGTTTTGATTGGGCAGGGCCAGCTCGATTGGCAGATCCCCTGGTGTTGACTAACCAGGTGGCTTTTGCTAAATGCGTATCCCAATGTTTGAATGTCCCACCACCCATTGCTCTCAGGGTAGTCTTTAACAATCCATTGTATCGCTCAATTTTCCCGGAGGCTGGTGCATGGTAAGGGATGTGATACACCCACTCAATGCCGTGCTCTTTGGCCCAGGTGTCTATGAGGTTGTTTCGGAAATGAGTCCCATTGTCTGACTCAATTCTTTCTGGGGTGCCATGTCGCCACAGGACTTGCTTTTCAAGGCCCAGGATGGTGTTCCGGGCGGTGGCATGGGGCACGGGATATGTTTCCAACCATCCAGTGGTTGCTTCCACCATGGTGAGCACATAGCGCTTGCCTTGGCGGGTCTGTGGGAGCGTGATGTAATCAATCTGCCAGGCCTCCCCATATTTATATTTCAGCCATCGTGCACTATACCCGAGGGGCTTGAATTGCTTGGCTTGCTTGATTGCAGCGCATGTTTCACACTCATGAATAACTTGTGCAATACTGTCCATAGTTAAGTCTACCCCTCGATCACGAGCCCATTTATACGTTGCATCCCTTCCTTGATGGCCTGAGGCGTCATGGGCCCAACGAGCTATAAATAATTCACCCTTATGTTGCCAGTCCAAATCCACCTGAGCCACTTCAATCTTAGCAGCCTGATCTACTTGCTGGTTGTTTTGATGTTCTTCAGTGGCCCGACTCTTAGGTACATGAGCATCTACATGACGAACTTTTACAACCAGGTTCTCTACCCGGGCAGCAATATCTTGCCACAATGCGGCAGCCCAGATTGGTTTGCCTCTGCGCTGCCAGTTGCTCTGCTTCCATTGCTGCAGCCACCCCCACAGGGCATTTGCCACCATCCATGACTCAGTATAGAGATAAAGGACTGGCCACTTTTCTCTTTCAGCAATATCTAAAGCCAGCTGGATGGCTTTCACCTCTGCAAACTGACTCGACTCCCCTTCTCCTTCAGCAGCTTCTGCGACTTGTCGTATAGGACTCCATACAGCAGCTTTCCACCTCCGATGCTTTCCCACAAGACGACAGGACCCATCAGTGAACAGGGCATATTGCTTCTCATTTTCTGGCAATTTATTATACAGTGGGGCCTCTTCAGCACGTGTCACCTCCTCCTCTGGTGATATTCTAAGGTTTTTTCCTTCTGGCCAGTCCATGATCACTTCCAAGATTCCTGGGTGACTGGGGTTTCCTATTCGAGCCCGTTGTGTGATCAATGCAACCCACTTACTCCACGTAGCATCAGTTGCATGATGTGTAGAGGGGACCCTCCCTTTGAACATCCAGCCCAACACCGGCAGTCGGGGTGCCAGCAGGAGCTGTGCTTCAGTACCAACCACTTCTGAAGCAGCTCGAACCCCTTCATATGCTGCCAGTATCTCCTTCTGAGTTGGAGTATAGCAGGCTTCGGATCCTCTGTATCCCCGACTCCAATACCCTAGGGGTCGACCTCGAGTCTCCCCTGGTGCTTTCTGCCAGAGGCTCCAGGCAGGGCCATTCTCCCCGGCTGCAGTGTAGAGCACATTTTTAATATCCTGCCCTGTCCGGACTGGCCCAAGGGCTACTGCATGAACTATCCCACGTTTAATTTGTTCAAAGGCTTGTTGTTGCTCAGGGCCCCATTTGAATTCGTTCTTCTTCCGGGTCACTTGATAGAGAGGGCTTACGATCTGGCTGTAATTTGGAATATGCATTCTCCAAAAACCCACAACGCCTAAGAAAGCTTGTGTTTCCTTTTAGCTAGTTGGTGGGGACATAGCTGTTATTTTGTTGATCACATCCATTGGGATCTGACGACGTCCATCTTGCCATTTTATTCCTAAAAACTGGATCTCCTGTGCAGGTCCCTTGACCTTACTCTGTTTTGTGGCAAAACCAGCCTTCAGAAGGATTTGGACTATTTTCTTTCCCTTCTCAAAAACGTCTTCTGCTGTGTTGCCCCACACAATGATGTCATCAATGTACTGCAGATGTTCTGGAGCTTCACCCTGTTCCAGTGCTGTCTGGATCAGTCCATGGCAAATGGTGGGGCTGTGCTTCCACCCCTGGGGCAGTCGGTTCCAGGTGTACTGAACACCCCTCCAGGTAAAAGCAAACTGGGGCCTGCACTCTGCTGCCAAAGGGATGGAGAAAAATGCATTAGCAATATCAATTGTGGCATACCACTTAGCTGCCTTTGACTCCAGTTCATATTGAAGTTCTAGCATGTCTGGCACGGCAGCACTCAGCGGCGGTGTAACTTCGTTCAGGCCACGATAGTCCACTGTCAGTCTCCACTCCCCATTAGACTTTCGCACTGGCCATATGGGACTGTTAAAGGGTGAGCGAGTCTTGCTGATCACTCCCTGGCTCTCCAGTCGACGAATCAGGTTATGGATGGGAATCAGGGAGTCTCGGTTGGTGCGATATTGCCACCTGTGCACAGTTGTGGTAGCAATCGGCACCTGTTGTTCCTCAACCTTCAGCAACCCTACAATCTAAGGGTCCTCTGAGAGACCGGGCAAGGTGGACAACTGTCTCCAAAGCAGCTATGCCAAAAGCCCACCGGTACCCTTTTGGGTCCTTGAAATACCCTCTCCTGAGGTAGTCTATGCCAAGGATGCACGGAGCCTCTGGGCCAGTCACAATGGGGTGCTTCTGCCACTCATTCCCAGTTAGGCTCACTTCAGCTTCCAGTACAGTTAGCTGTTGGGATCCCCCTGTCACTCCAGAAATACAAATGGGTTCTGCCCCTCTATAGTTTGATGGCATTAGCGTGCACTGTGCACCAGTGTCCACTAGAGCCTTATACTCCTGTGGGTCTGACGTTCCAGGCCATCGAATCCACACAGTCCAGTAAACCCGGTTGTCCCTTTCCCCCACCTGGCTGGAGGCAGGGCCCCTCTAACACTGGTCACAGTATTCGCTGTTCACTTCCTGTAAATGTGAATCAAAAGTCCCCTGATCAAGGTCGGAAGTAAAATTAGCCCTCTTACTCTGTCTGGGGAACTGCTCACTGGAAACTGGAGCTGCAATTTTCCTGGGAGAACCGCCTTTTCTAATAGTTTTTCCTTGCAATTCACGCACCCGTGCCTCTAAGGTTGAGGTGGGTTTTCCATCCCACTTTCTCATGTCCTCTCCATAATCACGCAGGTAAAACCACAGGGTGCCCCGTGGTGTGTATCCTCTATATCCTCTCTCTTGAGCATAGGGACGTTGACTCCTAATGGCTGAGACACTGGTCCGTGCAGGTGGGGAGTAGGACAGATCCTCTCTGAGTTGTTGGAACTCTCAGCACAGTTTTTCCACAGCCGAGACACAGGCCCGTAGGGAGGAAGAGAGCCTTTCTTCGTATTCCCGGAGTTGTCTAGCCACTTCATCCACCGTTGGTGCCTCGTCGTCTTTCCAGGCCAGTATTGCCAACGAGTTCGAATACGATGCTGGTGCGCTCCGTACCACCTTCAGCCACATGGATTGTGTGCACCTGACTTCATCTGGGTCTTTGGTTAACTGCTCATCATTCAGGTCACTGTAAATCACCTCCAGTACGCCTAATTCCCTCAGGTACTGGATACCTTTCTCTACGGTGGTCCATTTGCTTGGGCGGTATAAAACATCCTCCTTGAAGGGATACCTTTCCTTCACGCTTGACAGAAGTCGCCTCCAGAGGCTGAGCAGTTTTGCCCCTTTTCCAATTGCTTTGTCAATGCCCCCTTCCCTGGAAAGGGATCCCAGCTGCTTGGCTTCCCTGCCCTCTAAATCCAGGCTACTGGCCCCGTTATCCCAGCATCGGAGCAGCCAGGTGATGATGTGCTCGCCTGGATGACGACCGAAATCTTTTCGCATATCTCGCAGCTCACTCAGGGATAGGGATCGGGTGGTCACCATCTCATTTATGGGTTCTTCCTCCTCTGGTTCTCGTGATGGCCCTGGTTCATCTTCATCCCTTACTAAACGAACTGATTTCCTCGTGTATTTTTTCTTCTGTATAGGGGCAACTGATACCGGCGCAGGTTGGTTCTCTGGTTTAGCCGCAGTGTCTGTCACTGGGGTTTGAGTAGCCGCAGTGCCCATGGCTGTGGTTTGAGTAGCCGCAGTGCTCATGGCTGTGGCTGGAGTAGCCACAGTGCCTGGGGCAGGGGTTTGAGTAGCTGCAAGGCCTGTAGTGGGGGTTGGAGTAGCCGCAGGGCCTGTAGTGGGGGTTTGAGTAGCCACAGTGCTTGTTGTTTTGTCATCAGATCCAGAGACCTTCTCTTTCTTTTGAGGGTATTGATTAGTGTTGACCACAGCTCAATAGGCATGGGCCAGTCCCCAGCATGTTGCAATGATTTGTGTCTCTCTGGAGCTACCAGGGTGACAACATACTTCTTCCAAATACTTGACTAATTCTTCAGGATTCTGCACTTGTTCAGGGGTGAAGTTCCAAAACACTGGAGGTCCCCACTGCCCTAGGTACTTGCCCATACGTTCCCACACACCCTGCCACTCATAACTATCCAGCCTTGGGGTAGATCTCTGGATGGTATTTTTAAACTGCTTACTGACCTTTATCAAAACAGAAACAACATTCCCAAGAATTATCTATAGAAGTATCTTAACTGCCCAGGGGTGTTCAAGATACTGGAAAGTTGTTGTAATGAAGGAGGAAACATCATAGAAGAAGGCAGCAAAGGTGCCATTCTGTATTTCCTCCACAACAAGCCTCTCAGAGTAAGAAGTATAATTGCTAACTCTCTCTATGAGGTAGTACCCGAAGTACAGTAGTGACTTCTGTATGAAACCCAAATACCAAAGAATGCTCAAGGTCAGGGTTTTGATAAGGAGCCTCCCAAGCAAAAGATCATGAATCACTGCAGAGCATAGCACACTACACAAACTGACAGCAAGCTTTAACGCGTGCTGCAAAAAAAAGAACATGGTGCAGACCAGATGAACTAATATCGTGACCGGCAACTGTTAACAGACTCCTTAATACACTCTGGTTAATCTGTTGTTATCTCAAACCCTTCGTGCCCCACGTTGGGCGCCAAAAAGGACTGTCGTGGTTTAGCCCCAGCCAGCAACTAAGCACCACGCAGCCGCTCGCTCACTCCCCCTACCCCGATGGGATGGGGGAGAGAATCGGAGGAGTAAGAGTGAGAAACACTCCTGGGTTGAGATAAGAACAGTTTAATAATTGAAATAAAGTAAAATAGTAATGCTAATAGTAACAGTATAATAATGATAATAATAATAATGATACACGAAGCAAGTGATGCACAATGCAATTGCTCACCACCCACCGACCGATACCCAGACAGTTCCCGAGCAGCAATCGCTGCTCCCTGGCCACCCCCCCCCCCCCAGTTTATATACTCAGCATGACGTCATATGGTATGGAATAGCCCTTTGGTCAGTTTGGATCAACTATTCTGGCTGTGCCCCCTCCCAGTTTCTTGTGCGCCTGGCAGAGCATGGGAAGCTGAAAAAGTCCTTGACTAGCATAAGCAGTACTCAGCAACAACTAAAAACATCAGCATGTTATCAACATTCTTCTCCTACTAAATCCAAAACACAGCACTATGCCTGCTGCTAGGAAGAAAATTAACTATCCCAGCCGAAACCAGGACACCGGCTCATGTCCAGCTTTTCATCCACCAGTACCCCCAAGTCCTTCTCCGCAGGGCTTCATCCCCCAGCCTGTACTGATATCGGGGGTTGCCCCATATAGGCCAACATGGGGCTTTTCATCTGCTATGGCCTTCAGATCCTTTTCTCAGATAGTACTGGACAATCATTTCTTCTCATTTTTTGTGTATATATTTGACTTTCCAACTGTAATATCTTGCCTTTGTCTTATCTTGTATATTTTTGACATTTTTCCTCTCAGCTGAGATTTTCCTGATTCTAATATTGTCCAGTAAACTGCCTATCTCTCTGTTCTTTTATCCCATCATTTAAATTGTTAATGAAAGTACTTATTAGACATAGCTATTTGGCCACACAGACCTCAACATATCCTCTCTCGGACTGTCCTCTTATTTTGACAGCTTCCTTCTCTGTTTTTTGAAATTAAATCTTGCATCCTGGAAGATGATAATTAATTGCACTGGGATGGTGCTGGTTAGTTGTTTACAAATTACAAAGGAAAGTGTTTGACCTTACTGACTGATTATACCTAGAGGAAACACTCTTCTTTTTTTTTCTTCTTTTTCTACTGTTCCTTCATGTAAAGTCCACTCAGGTCACATTAGATATTAAATATATAACATTCTTGAGCCATATCTGTTTAATCTGATGTTTATTAATAGATATACAGCAGTCAAAGTATCTTATTTAGGCACTTTCTCAGTAAAGTATCATGCGACATATAAATGCATCTGAATTTCCTTTATCATCTTTCACCACTGTGTTTCTACAACCTTTTCTCCCTACCATTTTTGTTCTTTGTCACCTGCAATCCCTTTTGCTTCTGTCCTGGTTTCGGCTGGGATAGAGTTAATTGTCTTCCTAGCAGCAGGCATAGTGCTGTGTTTTGGATTTAGGATGAGAATAATGTTGATAACATGCTGATGTTTTTAGTTGTTGCTGAGTACTGCTTATGCTAGTCAAGGACTTTTTCAGCTTCCCATGCTCTGCCAGGCGCACAAGAAACTGGGAGGGGGCACAGCCAGAATAGTTGATCCAAACTGACCAAAGGGCTATTCCATACCATATGACGTCATGCTGAGTATATAAACTGGGGGGGGGGGGGTGGCCAGGGAGCAGCGATTGCTGCTCGGGAACTGTCTGGGTATCGGTCGGTGGGTGGTGAGCAATTGCATTGTGCATCACTTGCTTCGTGTATCATTATTATTATTATCATTATTATACTGTTACTATTAGCATTACTATTTTACTTTATTTCAATTATTAAACTGTTCTTATCTCAACCCAGGAGTGTTTCTCACTCTTACTCCTCCGATTCTCTCCCCCATCCCATCGGGGTAGGGGGAGTGAGCGAGCGGCTGCGTGGTGCTTAGTTGCTGGCTGGGGCTAAACCACGACAGTCCTTTTTGGCGCCCAACGTGGGGCACGAAGGGTTTGAGATAACAACAGATTAACCAGAGTGTATTAAGGAGTCTGTTAACAGTTGCCGGTCACGATATTAGTTCATCTGGTCTGCACCATGTTCTTTTTTTTGCAGCACGCGTTAAAGCTTGCTGTCAGTTTGTGTAGTGTGCTATGCTCTGCAGTGATTCATGATCTTTTGCTTGGGAGGCTCCTTATCAAAACCCTGACCTTGAGCATTCTTTGGTATTTGGGTTTCATACAGAAGTCACTACTGTACTTCGGGTACTACCTCATAGAGAGAGTTAGCAATTATACTTCTTACTCTGAGAGGCTTGTTGTGGAGGAAATACAGAATGGCACCTTTGCTGCCTTCTTCTATGATGTTTCCTCCTTCATTACAACAACTTTCCAGTATCTTGAACACCCCTGGGCAGTTAAGATACTTCTATAGATAATTCTTGGGAATGTTGTTTCTGTTTTGATAAAGGTCAGTAAGCAGTTTAAAAATACCATCCAGAGATCTACCCCAAGGCTGGATAGTTATGAGTGGCAGGGTGTGTGGGAACGTATGGGCAAGTACCTAGGGCAGTGGGGACCTCCAGTGTTTTGGAACTTCACCCCTGAACAAGTGCAGAATCCTGAAGAATTAGTCAAGTATTTGGAAGAAGTATGTTGTCACCCTGGTAGCTCCAGAGAGACACAAATCATTGCAACATGCTGGGGACTGGCCCATGCCTATCGAGCCGTGGTCAACATTAATCAATACCCTCAAAAGAAAGAGAAGGTCTCTGGATCTGATGACAAAACAACAAGCACTGTGGCTACTCAAACCCCCACTACAGGCCCTGCGGCTACTCCAACCCCCACTACAGGCCTTGCAGCTACTCAAACCCCTGCCCCAGGCACTGTGGCTACTCCAGCCACAGCCATGAGCACTGCGGCTACTCAAACCACAGCCATGGGCACTGCGGCTACTCAAACCCCAGTGACAGACACTGCGGCTAAACCAGAGAACCAACCTGCGCCGGTATCAGTTGCCCCTATACAGAAGAAAAAATACACGAGGAAATCAGTTCGTTTAGTAAGGGATGAAGATGAACCAGGGCCATCACGAGAACCAGAGGAGGAAGAACCCATAAATGAGATGGTGACCACCCGATCCCTATCCCTGAGTGAGCTGCGAGATATGCGAAAAGATTTCGGTCGTCATCCAGGCGAGCACATCATCACCTGGCTGCTCCGATGCTGGGATAACGGGGCCAGTAGCCTGGATTTAGAGGGTAGGGAAGCCAAGCAGCTGGGATCCCTTTCCAGGGAAGGGGGCATTGACAAAGCAATTGGAAAAGGGGCAAAACCGCTCAGCCTCTGGAGGCGACTTCTGTCAAGCGTGAAGGAAAGGTATCCCTTCAAGGAGGATGTTTTATACCGCCCAAGCAAATGGACCACCGTAGAGAAAGGTATCCAGTACCTGAGGGAATTAGGCGTACTGGAGGTGATTTACAGTGACCTGAATGATGAGCGGTTACCCAAAGACCCAGATGAAGTCAGGTGCACACAATCCATGTGGCGGAAGGTGGTACGGAGCGCACCAGCATCGTATTCGAACTCGTTGGCAATACTGGCCTGGAAAGACGACGAGGCACCAACGGTGGATGAAGTGGCTAGACAACTCCGGGAATACGAAGAAAGGCTCTCTTCCTCCCTACGGGCCTGTGTCTCGGCTGTGGAAAAACTGTGCTGAGAGTTCCAACCACTCAGAGAGGATCTGTCCTACTCCCCACCTGCACGGACCAGTGTCTCAGCCATTAGGAGTCAACGTCCCTATGCTCAAGAGAGAGGATATAGAGGATACACACCACGGGGCACTCTGTGGTTTTACCTGCGTGATTATGGAGAGGACATGAGAAAGTGGGATGGAAAACCCACCTCAACCCTAGAGGCACGGGTGCGTGAGTTGCAAGGAAAAACTATTAGAAAAGGCGGTTCTCCCAGGAAAATTGCAGCTCCAGTTTCCAGTGAGCAGTTCCCCAGACAGAGGAGGAGGGCTAATTTTACTTCCGACCTTGATCAGGGAACTTTTGATTCACATTTACAGGAAGTGAACCGCGAATACTGTGACCAGTGTTAGAGGGGCCCTGCCTCCAGCCAGGTGGGGGAAAGGGACAACCGGGTTTACTGGACTGTGTGGATTCGATGGCCTGGAACGTCAGACCCACAGGAGTATAAGGCTCTAGTGGACACTGGTGCACAGTGCACGCTAATGCCATCAAACTATAGAGGGGCAGAACCCATTTGTATTTCTGGAGTGACAGGGGGATCCCAACAGCTAACTGTACTGGAAGCTGAAGTGAGCCTAACTGGGAATGAGTGGCAGAAGCACCCCATTGTGACTGGCCCAGAGGCTCCGTGCATCCTTGGCATAGACTACCTCAGGAGAGGGTATTTCAAGGACCCAAAAGGGTACCGGTGGGCTTTTGGTATAGCTGCTTTGGAGACAGAGGAAATTAAACAGTTGTCCACCTTGCCCGGTCTCTCAGAGGACCCTTCGATTGTAGGGTTGCTGAAGGTTGAGGAACAACAGGTGCCGATTGCTACCACAACTGTGCACAGGCGGCAATATCGCACCAACCGAGACTCCCTGATTCCCATCCATAACCTGATTCGTCGACTGGAGAGCCAGGGAGTGATCAGCAAGACTCGCTCACCCTTTAACAGTCCCATATGGCCAGTGCGAAAGTCTAATGGGGAGTGGAGACTGACAGTGGACTATCGTGGCCTGAACGAAGTTACACCGCCGCTGAGTGCTGCCGTGCCAGACATGCTAGAACTTCAATATGAACTGGAGTCAAAGGCAGCTAAGTGGTATGCCACAATTGATATTGCTAATGCATTTTTCTCCATCCCTTTGGCAGCAGAGTGCAGGCCCCAGTTTGCTTTTACCTGGAGGGGTGTTCAGTACACCTGGAACCGACTGCCCCAGGGGTGGAAGCACAGCCCCACCATTTGCCATGGACTGATCCGGACAGCACTGGAACAGGGTGAAGCTCCAGAACATCTGCAGTACATTGATGACATCATTGTGTGGGGCAACACAGCAGAAGACGTTTTTGAGAAGGGAAAGAAAATAGTCCAAATCCTTCTGAAGGCTGGTTTTGCCACAAAACAGAGTAAGGTCAAGGGACCTGCACAGGAGATCCAATTTTTAGGAATAAAATGGCAAGATGGACGTCGTCAGATCCCAATGGATGTGATCAACAAAATAACAGCCATGTCCCCACCAACTAGCAAAAAGGAAACACAAGCTTTCTTAGGTGTTGTGGATTTTTGGAGAATGCATATTCCAAATTTCAGTCTGATCGTAAGCCCTCTCTATCAAGTGACCCGGAAGAAGAACGAATTCAAATGGGGCCCTGAGCAACAATAAGCCTTTGAACAAATTAAACGGGAGATAGTTCATGCAGTAGCCCTTGGGCCAGTCCGGACAGGGCAGGATATTAAAAATGTGCTCTACACTGCAGCCAGGGAGAATGGCCCTACCTGGAGCCTCTGGCAGAAAGCACCAGGGGAGACTCGAGGTCGACCCCTAGGGTTTTGGAGTCGGGGATACAGAGGATCCGAAGCCCGCTATACTCCAACTGAGAAGGAGATGCTGGCAGCATATGAAGGGGTTCGAGCTGCTTCAGAAGTGGTTGGTACTGAAGCACAGCTCCTGCTGGCACCCCGACTGCCGGTGTTGGGCTGGATGTTCAAAGGGAGGGTCCCCTCTACACATCATGCAACTGATGCTACATGGAGTAAGTGGGTTGCATTGATCACACAACGGGCTCGAATAGGAAACCCCAGTCACCCAGGAATCTTGGAAGTGATCATGGACTGGCCAGAAGGAAAAAACCTTAGAATATCACCAGAGGAGGAGGTGACACGTGCTGAAGAGGCCCCACTGTATAATAAATTGCCAGAAAATGAGAAGCAATATGCCCTGTTCACTGATGGGTCCTGTCGTCTTGTGGGAAAGCATCGGAGGTGGAAAGCTGCTGTATGGAGTCCTATACGACAAGTCGCAGAAGCTGCTGAAGGAGAAGGGGAGTCGAGTCAGTTTGCAGAGGTGAAAGCCATCCAGCTGGCTTTAGATATTGCTGAAAGAGAAAAGTGGCCAGTCCTTTATCTCTATACTGAGTCATGGATGGTGGCAAATGCCCTGTGGGGGTGGCTGCAGCAATGGAAGCAGAGCAACTGGCAGCGCAGAGGCAAACCAATCTGGGCTGCCGCATTGTGGCAAGATATTGCTGCCCGGGTAGAGAACCTGGTTGTAAAAGTTCGTCATGTAGATGCTCATGTACCTAAGAGTCGGGCCACTGAAGAACATCAAAACAACCAGCAAGTAGATCAGGCTGCTAAGATTGAAGTGGCTCAGGTGGATTTGGACTGGCAACATAAGGGTGAATTATTTATAGCTCGGTGGGCCCATGACACCTCAGGCCATCAAGGAAGGGATGCAACGTATAAATGGGCTCGTGATCGAGGGGTAGACTTAACTATGGACAGTATTGCACAGGTTATTCATGAGTGTGAAACATGCGCTGCAATCAAGCAAGCCAAGCAGTTCAAGCCCCTCGGGTATAGTGCACGATGGCTGAAATATAAATATGGGGAGGCCTGGCAGATTGATTACATCACGCTCCCACAGACCCGCCAAGGCAAGCGCTATGTGCTCACCATGGTGGAAGCAACCACTGGATGGTTGGAAACATATCCCGTGCCCCATGCCACCGCCCGGAACACCATCCTGGGCCTTGAAAAGCAAGTCCTGTGGCGACATGGCACCCCAGAAAGAATTGAGTCAGACAACGGGACTCATTTCCTAAACAACCTCATAGACACCTGGGCCAAAGAGCACGGCATTGAGTGGGTGTATCACATCCCTTACCATGCATCAGCCTCCGGGAAAATTGAGCGATACAATGGATTGTTAAAGACTACCCTGAGAGCAATGGGTGGCGGGACGTTTAAACATTGGGATATGCATTTAGCAAAAGCCACCTGGTTAGTCAACACCAGGGGATCTGCCAATCGAGCTGGCCCTGCCCAATCAAAACTTCTACGTACTGTAGAAGGAGATAAAGTTCCTGTAGTGCACATGAAAAATATGCTGGGGAAGACAGTCTGGGTTACTTCCCCCTCTGGCAAAGGCAAACCCATTCGTGGGATTGCTTTTGCTCAAGGACCTGGGTGCACTTGGTGGGTGATGCGAAAGGATGGGGAAGCCCAATGTGTACCTCAAGGGAATTTGATTTTGGGTGAAAATAGCCAATGAACTGAATTGTATAATATTAATTGCTTTATAATACTGTATGTTATCTCTTAACTATATGTTATCTCTTAACTGCATGTTAATATAATAATATAGTAGGTTAATATTAAGTATATAATACTATATATTATGATTGCTATATGCCGCATCAATGGTATTGCAGTAAGAATTGCCCAGCTTAATGAAAATGAACTTTGATGAAATCATGTTGGAATGAGAACTGACTTCAGCATGCAACAGTCCAACACTGCACACCACCTCTCCTGCTCTGAAAGACTGTGATGACAGATGGAACCCAAAGTCATGGGCTAAATGAACTCAATGGACATTTTAGAGGGATGGGCCATAGACGAAGGTAATGATATCTGTGTGTATATCAAGATAGGGAAAGCGGTGGTGATTAATTAGAACACATTGGAAAGGGGAGGGCCTGTGCATGACGTAGATGGTATAGAATAAGGGGTGGATACTGTCCTGGTTTCGGCTGGGATAGAGTTAATTTTCTTCCTAGCAGCAGGCATAGTGCTGTGTTTTGGATTTAGTAGGAGAAGAATGTTGATAACATGCTGATGTTTTTAGTTGTTGCTGAGTACTGCTTATGCTAGTCAAGGACTTTTTCAGCTTCCCATGCTCTGCCAGGCGCACAAGAAACTGGGAGGGGGCACAGCCAGAATAGTTGATCCAAACTGACCAAAGGGCTATTCCATACCATATGACGTCATGCTCAGTATATAAACTGGGGGGGGGGTGGCCAGGGAGCAGCGATCGCTGCTCGGGAACTGTCTGGGTATCGGTCGGTGGGTGGTGAGCAATTGCATTGTGCATCACTTGCTTCGTGTATCATTATTATTATTATCATTATTATACTGTTACTATTAGCATTACTATTTTACTTTATTTCAATTATTAAACTGTTCTTATCTCAACCCAGGAGTGTTTCTCACTCTTACTCCTCCGATTCTCTCCCCCATCCCATCGGGGTAGGGGGAGTGAGCGAGCGGCTGCGTGGTGCTTAGTTGCTGGCTGGGGCTAAACCACGACAGCTTCTTAATCATTCTGGCTTTATACACGTTTTCTGTGAACCATTCCCTAGTAATTACTCTGGCTGCATGTTTTACTTCCCATGATCACAACTACTCCATTTTGATTTTTAGATTCCATTGATATAACCACAATGACTTTTTATCATGCTTCTTATCCCTCTTGCATGTGAAAACAATTTCCTCCTAGCTAATTTTTAATGTAGATTCTTTAAATAAGATTCAGTGTTTTAAAACCTGATTTCCATGAGACCTTGCCTATTGATTAAGTGTATGTGCTCTAGTTCATTTTCTTATTCTATTGCTTTTACCTTCTTTTTTTTTTAGTTATGAACATATTATTTACTTTCATCCAAAATGCCTTCTGTCTTTAAATCCTCATCCAGGTCCTGCCTATTAGGTAGAACTGAATTTAAATTAGCCATTCATAAAACCTTGAAACAACATTGCATACATTGATCCACTACTTGTGTGAAGATTTATATGCTGCAAGTATGATAAACTTTGATGTGTTCAGCTCTGTGCTCCTCAATACAAGAGACTTGGGCATACTTGAGAGAGTCCTACAGAGGGCCACAAAGATAATTAAGGGACTGGAGTATCTTTCCTATGAGGAAACGCTGAGAGAGCTGGGACTGTTTAGCATAGGGAAGAGAAGGCTCAGGGCAGATTTCATCAATATGTGATGAGATCTGCACCACCTGAAGGCAGGGTGCAAAGAGGACAGAGCCAAGGCTCTTTTCAGTGGTGCCCAGTGACAGGACAAGAGGCAATGGGCACAAACTGAAACACAGGAGGTTCCATCAGAACATCAGGAAACACTTTTTTACTGTGAGGGTGACTGAGCACCGGAACAGGTTGCCCAGAGAGGTTGTTGATTCTCCATCCTTGGAGATATTCAAAAGCCATCTGGACACAGTCCTGGGCAACTGGCTCTAGGTGACCCTGCTTGAGCAGGGTGGTTGGACCAGATGACCTCCAGAGGTCCCTTCCAACCTCAACCATTCTGAATTTTAAAAAAGCTCTATCTTAAAAGCAGAATTTGAACACCAGAAGTATTTCTTAGGATCATACATAAGCAATGAGGCTAAGACAAAATACTGAACAGGTTTTCATCTCCTGAGGATTGTCAGCCCTGCACAGTATATGGCCTCACATTTCTTAAGTAAAAATTAGAATGTGATAATGAAATTAAGGACTGCATTATAATGCATGTATACTAAGAGGTTAACCAAAGGTTTCACAGATAGAAAATTCCAGCATTTCCTTTTTCTCAGTAATTGGCATTGCTATATTTTAATTTTTTTTAGCATATATTTAATATGTAGCAGGATTTATATTGAAAGAAAAAATTAACAAGGGGACATCAAAGCCTTTTGGACAGGAGAGAAGGAAATAGAAGGGCAACAATCCTAAGGCATAGAAGAGTCAGAAAGTAAATGCTTTGGGAGTAATTTCTTTGCACAAGGACCCATTAATGCATGTAATAAATTTCCAAGGTCAACCACAGGAGAAGTTAGCACAAATAGTTTCAGAAAGGAGCTAGGCAAGAACTTCCTGGAAGACAATGCTGTCATTTTTACTAGGAACGGCACAGGACAGATCAGGATATTTTCCTCTGTGAGATAGTCTTGTTCACGGCACATTCTTTCTTTAACCTGCTGCTCTATTAATGGGTCTTTATGAACAGTAATAAAAATCAATACAAAGCCGATTTAAAATGCAGAATGTAGAAGATTAATGAATTCTTAGCTATAGTATTTTATATAGCAAAGAGAGCTGTCCTATACAGAGGCACAGCAATTTTGTGTGAGGTCGGGTTGCTGTTTACATCACTGTTAAACATTACCGTGAGACAGAAGGTTTTCATATGGGTTTGCTGCCACTGAAAAGCTATGGGCCTCTAAAAGTAGGTGATTTTCTTCCCTCTGGGATCAGGGTTTACTCAGACTATTTTTTATTCAGGATATTGTTATCAATTATTTTTATTTCAGTGTTATGTTTGAGCTAAGCTGTAGTTGCAATTGGAGCACTGTTGGGTATGCCCTAGTAAAACGTAGTCAGAGACAATCTCTTTCCCCAAAAGCTTATAGTCTAAATAGAACAGAAAAAGGGTGAAGTGACTTGCTCAAAGTTATACATCAGATGAGGGGCAAACTGGGAACAGGATTTCCTCCACGGACTCCACTGGAGAAATCAAGGTTTTTGTCGAGAATTCTTCACTTTTGGGCCAGAGAATAAACTCCTAGACTGTACTACTGCAGAGTTCAGTTTCAGAGATTTTGTCATTTTAAAACATAATTTTCCTCCAAGCACAAGTGGTATTGGTCAAAAGTATTTGTTAGACTGAGCTTTAAAATATCTCAGGCAAGGAGAAAAAGGTTGGAGGAGAAATTATTTAAAACAGAAAGGAGTTAATTATATGCAATGGAGGGGGACATGAGCCACATTCAAAGGGAGTATATTCTTCCCTGGATGTGTAGGTCTAACTCCCTCATGTATATTAAAAATGATCACTTACAAAATGATTTTAGATATATTAATGGATTTCCAATCTATTTCTGCTTGTCAGATGTGTCACCTCACATCCATAGAGTACAAGAATGGTAACACTCTCTTTGCTTTTGACAAGTGAACTAAAATGGAAATCAAGGTATTTCTATACAGGCTTTTCAAAGGAATTTACCATTATAACTGGCACAGGGATAGGAACTTTCTGATATTCCTGCTGAGCAGGAGACTATTCATAATCAACATGCAAAGTTTCTGATAAGGTCAAAAGCACTAAGTTATGCTTTAACTGGTGTTGATTTTTTTTTTTGGTGATGAAAACTTTTTGTTTAATTTTCCCAAAAGATTATAATGAAAAAATGTAATTGTGTGCAATCTTACACACAGGAAAAATCTTTTCCTCTGATCGCCATTCTGTCCTGTCCTTATTTGCCTGGTTAAAATGCTGTAATTCATTTTCCTGGAAGCCCACTTTATTCCTTTTTCCACTTTTCTTGCTATTAAAACTGTTAGAAAGATGATGTAATTTGGAGCTGTACCTAGCACTGCAACACGTGTTGCATTAGCCAGTGAAAGATTTCTTCTTGCCTGACTCAAAATAGTAACCAAAGCACCCAAGGAAAGTGCCTGACAGCCAAATACGATTTCCTCATTTAGTGACCATAATGCTGTTGCCTAGCGTCCTACTGGGCTACTGTTTTTTAAACTTTTTTGCTGCTATTGTACTTATGTAGATGTTTTGGTTAATGTATCATCCAGTTGCTGATATTAATCTTTGCTTATTGTGCTCACTCTGTATATATATAAATTATGTGAGAGATTCTTCCTTTGAAACAGATGCATAACTCTCATGTCTCTAATGTATTTTATCACAGTTTAGTACAGACTTTTTACACTTTGTCAACAAAAGATTTATAATCTGTGAACAAAGTTATGCATGGAACAGTACATCAGAATGTGTTGAAAATGTGTATGTATGCTGCATAAATCTGCTTCAAATCAGATTTTCATATTAATATCTATTTTTTTATATTGTTTAACATTAATTAGAGTAACTGTGCATAATCATAAAGGTAATACTTAAGGCATTCTATGCCATTGTTTTAGATGATTTACATGTACATAGTAAGAGATAGCCTGTGCTCAAAAAACCTAGATTTAGGCAAAACACAAGCACCCAGGAATATGTATTCATACTTGCAAAATATGTGCAAAGAAATTTTTGTTTCTTTACTGTTTCAAATCATGTCTGGTGGCCTAAGCTTTACTAGACTGATACCTGGCATGAGATCATATAACTATACTGTAATACAGTCAATAACTGAACTTTGATCTCCTGTACTGTGGGCAACTGCTATGACAAGATTTTCCTAGTTCAGAAGTGAGAGGACTATGCGTAGTAAAGAGGAAAACACAATCCCTTCCCCTCCTCTATTTGTCCAAAAGGCAAAATGGTAACAAATCACATCAGTGCATGGAATGCAATGTTGATATAATTATTTACTATTTTATGAACTTTTGAAATGAATAAATAATATTAATTTGGAAAATAGCACACTACTTAAAGGACATTTTGGAAAAGGTAGGTTTGAGAAAGAATTTGCAAAGAAGTAGATGCAAAAGAAAATATTCCAGAAATGAGAACAAAGATGAGCCTGTCTGGTATGAAACCAACTCCAAACACTGAGGTAGGAAAATGGTGGTGGCTGCAGAATGCACTTGAACAGATGTAAGATTACAACCAAGGAGTCTGAAGAGATTCCAACTAAACAGCCAAGCAAAAGAAAAGCCACAACAAATGTAGTTTTTAGAATCAAGAAAAAAATCCCTCTTTCTGAGAAAAAGGATCCGCAGCAACAGAACTATGGGTAAATTCTGCAAAGTTTCAGTCTACACACAAGGCCCAATCCCCAGCAAGTATTAGCAAGCACACACCCAATCATTTCATGGGTTCAACAATTTCAATTAGGCTGACTTGATGTGACCCAGGATTTCAACTTAAGATTTCTTATATCTGGAACCAGCCTGAGACAGAAAATTCAAATAATTGCTCTACTGAAAATGTAAAAAATTATAATTGTTGCAATTTAGATATATATATAAAAGTATTCCATAAGTGATATGAATTACACATTCAGTTATATTCAATTACCATATATATAGTATATACTTACTGAGTTGGAGTTAAAAGCTGTACTCATGAACTTTGCTCAGATAAAGAGTTAGATGTTCAATGATTCCTTTTTGGGAGATTTGTGCAGTATTTGTGGCAATAACTTGTTTTTTTGGTTGTGAAGAATATATACATTTTTAGGATAAAAAACCTGAAAGGAGGTTGTAGTGAGGTGGGTGTTGGTCTCTTCTCCCAAGTAACAAGTGATAGGACAAGAGGAAATGGCCTCAAGATGTGTCAGGGGAGGTTTATATTGAATATTAGGAAAAATTTCTTCACGGAATGGGTAGTCAAGCATTGGAACAGGCTGCCCAGAGAGGTGGTGGAGTCACCATCCCTGGAAGTGTTCAAAAAATGGGTAGACGTGGCACTTTGGGACATGGTTTAGTGGGCATGGTGGTGTTGGGTTGATGGTTGGACTGATGATCTTAGAGATCCTTTCCAACCTTAATGATTCCTAGTTTTACTTTCATTAAAAAATAATCCAGCCACCAAGCCATGAAATTAATTATTACTCTACCCTCAATTGGTTTAGTGGTGGACTTGGTAGTGTTAGGCTAATGGTTGGACTGGATGATCTTAAAGGTCTTTTCCAACCTAAACAATTCTATGATTCCATGATTCTATGATATTGTCCCTTTAAAACACAATATGCCTAACAAATGTTAATCGTTTGCATTTTTGGCAATTACTTATTTTACAAATAAGAGCACATGGTTCTTTAAGAAGGTACTTGTCAATCTATAGATAGACTAATTATTCTACTACTGAACTATACAGAAAATAGCCATCAGAGTCCAACCATTTGAGTTTAAGGTTTACATACCCCAGACCTCCAGAGACTATATATATTCAACAAGTGATTTCTAATAGAAACTAATTGAAAAAATTAATGACTATAGTGTGCTATCCAAAATGGACCTGTTTGGTGGAGGAAACAAAGTAAATAAATGATTCACTGGTTTTGTTAAATCCTGGTCAGGCTGCTCTGCCTTCTAAGTATGTCATTAATTCAGAGTATATGCAGCAACCTGAACTGCCAAATTGGCATAAGTTAGTGAAGGGCATACTAGCTAATTCTCATAAAAACTACAATTTTCTTTCAGAACCATTAACATTCATACTTGGCCAAAATATTTATTTAACTAACTTTTCTCACACAATCTAATTTCTTGGAAATGAATTTATGGAATTGAAATCAATCATCTATTCTTTTTTCAAATACCATAGTTATAGTTCAGGGAAGAAACAACTGCTGGCACATACAGGTGTTTCTATATATTGGTTAGCTAAATAAGCACTACTTTAATTTTTAATCGGCTAAGGAATTAAGTAAACAAATACAGTTAAAACTTTGAAAGGAATTTGTGTTTAGGAACAAAGGTTTAGTTTCATTCCTTCTTTCTTAAAATTATTCATAAATTACTGTGATGGCTGATCAGTACCATTCATATTTCATGACAATATACGGATCTAAATAAACATGATTGTAACCTTATGTGTTTCCTAATTATCCCTTGTCATGATTAACATAGCAATACCTGTGATCATAAAGTGTCTGTAGTTAAGTGTTATCTTTCTGATGAGCAGCCAGGAGTCAAGACAAATGATATTAATCTGGATGCAGAAGGTCCCAAATACCTTCAGATAAGATGTTCTGGCACTTTCATAAGCGCAGAAACAAGAATCAGAAAATAAAGGTCAATGGAGAAGCTTTAGGAAAAGACTGTGCCTTAGCTATCTAGATGGCAATCTGGAGAGCTGTAGATCATTTAACATTTCAATCATTTTTTTCTTTCTTTTTTTTCTTATTAAACATAGTCTCCAAGTTTGGATTTGGCCAGTCTTAAAACATAACAATCTTCTGAGCCATGGACTTTTGTTTGATGGAAAAGTGGATCCAGAAAATTCACATGCAGCCATAACCCCAAAAGAAAGGGCCTTGGATTGTCTCCAGTTTAAATTCACTGCCTACATGGAGCTATATACTGCCTCCAAGCTGCAGCAGCTTTTTTACTGGTGCCTAAGTGATGTACAGGAGAATCAAATAGCATGCAGGACACAAATGTCCAGAGATCCACTGACCTTTTCCCATTTAAATTCTTTTTTCCTCCTCTAAAAAGGTAAAGTGTGGTCTGCAAGTCACTTTTCAAAGATAAGCATGTGTGAATCTGACAGTATAATTTTGCCCTTAATAAACAGAATTTATAGTGTAAGCTGTTCCAGAAGCCATGATAAATGAGATAATTGGTCATTATTCCATATTGCAACACAGATGGCCAAAAGTATACCATTTAAGACATTTAAGAGGATCTGTTTGACTTCTTAAAAATATACTTTTACAATAATGAAATTCAAAGTATATACTTTTCTTCAATGAGAAAGGTATTTTGAAAAATCCATCAGTTATCATTCTAAATGTGTCTTTGTAAGCCAGTTTATATTGACAAGAATATTAAAATATAATTCAACGCTTGACTTGTAATGGTATTGAGAATCCTCATGTAAAATTATAGCATTATTCTTTGCTCTTTACTTTTATGTCATATGTATAAAAATCAATGTTCAAGCATGTAATATTCAATATATTGCATATTTATTATTTTGTCAATATGCAGGGAAAAGGCATAAATGGAACATAAAATATTAATAAAATCATTTGCAGAGGCCTGTGAAATCTGACATGTATATGTAGGGCAATAAAATGTACATTTATAAATAAAAGCACCGAAACAACTGTATTATAAGTCAAGATTAAGAAACACTCCCAGTTTTGCTATACTTCTACTTTTCTGGTATTTTAAAAGCCTGATGATCTAAGAGTACACACATTTACTTATCTTTCAAAGACATAATCACACTGTCATCCATTTCAGTACCAGAAAAGATGGATAGCATAACATGGACTTAAAATGGATTCATTATCAAAAAGATAAGTGCTTCATCAGGTATATACAGCAGATAATATTTATCTTTTCTTATAGAGAAAAAAGTTTAAAGTAATTCTTGCACATCTACTGGAAAAGAAAAAGGCTGTACCACTGAAAGTTTCATAAAGTGACACTAGATAATATACTCTGCCACTAAAGAACACCTTACATAAACACAAACACAGATGCCTTCCATCACATTCAACTTTGGCAGCTAAATACCAGAATGAAACCATATATTCTAACTTTAACTATTTCATAAACTTCCTTTTGTTTCTTAGCAATTGCACACACACACAGAGACTGCTTTTCAAAAGTTACTGTTTCTGCTGCAGTATTTGATGACTACTTGATAGCTATAGAATAAATATAGAGTAAAAAAACTTTGAAAAATTTATTTGTAATAAACATAAATAAACTCCCCATGTTTTGCAGTTTGGCAAAGATTCAGTGATTCTGAGTAATGTGTCCTATACATTTAGCAAGATAATGCTTCAGGAGATCAGAACAAAATACATACAAATACAAAATACATACATTAAATTGTTAGCAAGTTATCTAAGGGCATTTCATTAACTCAGGTGAAAATACAAGCTATTAGAATAATGAAAGGAAAACTATTAAGAAGTTGTATCAATTTTGTATGTTGCTCTATTTAGCAGCACTTTTTCCATAGAATTACAGCTTGCTTTTAATCATCATTACTGATTCATCCAAATGCCTTATGGACGTTGATAAAGAGATGTATTGAATCGCAAAAATGCTACGAACAATATTGAAGCTAGCACAGGTCAGTGAGTTTTAGCTTCTTGAAAATGTTGTCCTGACAGTTTGCATTTCCACAGCATCAAAAAAATGTTTTAATGGCACGTAAAATCTTAAGATGTTCTAAACATGTTAAGGAAAGGAAACACAGCTTAGTTCAGGCCTATTCTTCCCAAAGCTGAAGAAGCGAGTTTATTTCAACTTAAAATGACAAGGTGTCCTGGTTTCGGTTGGGACAGAGTTAATTTTCTTCCTAGTAGCAGGCATAGTGCTGTGGTTTGGATTTAGTAGGAGAAGAATGTTGATAACATGCTGATGTTTTTAGTTGTTGCTGAGTACTGCTTATGCTAGTCAAGGACTTTTCAGCTTCCCATGCTCTGCCAGGTGCACAAGAAGCTGGGAGGGGGCACAGCCAGAATAGTTGATCCAAACTGACCAAAGGGCTATTCCATACCATATGACATCATGCTCAGTATATAAACTGGGGGGGGTTGGCCGGGGAGCAGCGATCGCTGCTCGGGAACTGTCTGGGTATCGGTCGGCGGGTGGTGAGCAATTGCATTGTGCATCACTTGCTTTGTGTATTATTATTACTGTTATTATTATATTGTTATTATTACTAGTAATAATAATGTTTTATTTTATTTAAATTATTAAACTGTTCTTATCTCAACCCAGGAGTGTTTCTCACTCTTACTCCTCCGATTCTCTCCCCCATCCCATCAGGGTAGGGGGAGTGAGCAATCAGCTGCGTGGTGCTTAGTTGCTGGCTGGGGCTAAACCACGACACAAGGCCATTCTTACTGAACCTTTAAAGAGATATATAACAATAAATAAAACACATCCAAAGAATACAAGGTTATTCAATTCTAAATGTTAAAATTTTCCTATTAAAGGATTAAGTAATTAAACATATGAAGAACTACAAATGAATCAATGTGTAATTCCTGAGCAGCTAAAAGGAATACTCAGTATTTAACTTCAAGTCTGTATACATTCCTTCAAATATGTGAAGTGCACAGAATAGAGTTCAAAATGTAAAAATATGATATTGCTTAAACCCTAGCCACAAAAATATCACTGAAATTTGAACTGGTCAAGAATGCACTGGTCTGATCATTATGTGGAGGATATTTTAACTGTTTTTTTTTCATGATAATTTGGTACTTACTAGTGAATTTATTTTAAGTAAGGATAACTGCTTTTTTTTTTGTTTAACTAAGGTTAGATTCAAATCAGATGCAAAAACTGAAATGAAGCTTTCAATCTGAAACATTATTGTGTTTAAAATGACACATATTTTTATATACCACACACATACAGACTATATTCAAACAATATAAAATTTCAATACTGTGAATACTTAATGAATCTGATGGTGCTATTTCGGGAAAATGCCAATGATGTTCTTACACACCAAATGTATCTCTGCAATCCAAACAGAAAAAACATATAAAAAATCAGAAGTGGATTCAGCAAGCATATACTATGAAGAAGATAGCTCAGGGATTGCTGAGTGAATGACAGCTTATTTTCTGCAGCTAACTCAAGATTAGAACTGGTACCTACCCTTATGCTAATGACATACCTCCTATTCAATAAACTGCTCTCTTATCATCAGTTAGATTACCTGACAAGCCCTTTCACTCCAGTTCTGGCCCACCAAGAATCTTCATTCTTTTTCTCGTCTTCTTTTCTGCAAGAGAACTGATCCCACCTAATCCCTGGATTAATGTAGCTTCTCTTGTGGAAGAGCTGGTTTCCCTCTTCCCCTTTTTACATCAAGCTAATGGAGCCAGTAGGTATTCTACTGATCTTTCTCTGTGTGGTTTCCTCAAGGATTTGACAGACTTCCTGTATTGGGTCTGGCTGAGATGGAGTTAACTTCCCCACAGCAGCCCTCATAGTGCTGTGCTTTCTATTCGTAGCTACAAAGGTGTTGACAACACAGCAGTGTTTTGGCTACTGCTGAGCAGTGCTCCCACAGCATCAAGGCTGTCTCTCCAACCCGCCACCCCCCTCACCAGTAGGCTGGGGTGGGCAAGATCTTGGGGGGAACATAGCCAGGAGAGCTGACCCAAACTGACCAAAGGGATATTACATACCATATGACATCTGCTCAGCAATAAAGCTAAGAGAAAGGAGGAGGAAGGGGGGACATTCATTATTTATGTTTGGGAGCAACCGCTACATGTACCGAAGCCCTGCTGGGAAGTGGCTGGACATCACCTGCTGATGGGAAGTAGAGAATAAAAACTTTGTTTCTTTTTTTTGCTTCTGTGCATGGCCTTTGCTTTTTTTTTTTTTTTTTTTAATTAAACTGACTTTATCTTGACCCACCAGGTTTTGGTGGTTTTTTTTTTTTTCCCATCTCATTTTCTCCCCACCTGTCCTGCTGAGGAGGGAAGTGACAGAGCAGCCTGGTGGCATCCAGCCAAGGTCAAACCCACCACAGTACTTTTTGGTGCCCAATATGGGGCTCGAGCAATTCAAGATAGCGATAGTAATTGGGAGAGGTAACGGGCAAAACATAGACTGAACAATCTTAGAGAATGGAACAATCATGGGGAATTTTGGTAGTTATAATTGTGGTGAAGGGACGAGGGGTGGATTGTGTGTAAATTGGCAATTCTGTTCCATGTTGTGAAGATTGTGTGATGAATGTGGATGTTAATGATAATTCTTAAATATGTGATTCACAGAGGCAAGGGCCATGTTGGGTGCCAAAAAGGACTGTGGTGGGTTGACCCTGGCTGGATGCCAAGTGCCCACCAAAGCCGCTCTATCACTCCCCTTCTCAACTGGACAGGGGAGAGGTCACTCAGCAATTACCATCACGGGCAAAACAGACTTGACTTGGGGAAAATCAGTTTAATTTATTACCAATCAAATCAGAGTAAGATAATGAGAAATAAAACCAAATCTTAAAACTCCTTCCCCCCACCCCTCCCTTCTTCCCGGGCTCAACTTCACACCCAATTTTCTCTACGCCCTCCCCCTAAGCAGTGCATGGGGATGGGGAATGGGGGTTGTGGTCAGTTCATCACACGTCGTCTCTGCTGCTCCTTCCTCCTCAAGGGGAGGACTCCTCACATTCTTCCCCTGCTCCAGCGTGGGGTCCCTCCCACAGCAGACAGTCCTCCACAAATTTCTCCAATGTGAGTCCTTCCCATGGGCTACAGTTCTTCACGAACTGCTCCAGCATGGGTCCCTTCCATGGGGTGCAGCCCTTCAGGAGCAGACTGCTCCAGCGTGGGTCCCCCACGGGGTCACAAGTCCTGCCAGCAAACCTGCTCCAGCCTGGGCTCCTCTCTCTCCACGGGTCCACAGGCCCTGCCAGGAGCCTGCTCCAGCGCGGGCTTCCCACGGGGTCTCAGCCTCCTTCAGGCACATCCCCCTGCTCCGGCGTGGGGTCGTCCCCGGGCTGAAGGTGGATCTCTGCTCCACCGTTAACCTCCAGGGGATGCAGAGGGACAGCCTGCCTCACCATGGTCTTCACCAGGGGCTGCAGGGGAATCTCTGCTCCGGTTCCTGGAGCACCTCCTCCCCCTCCTTCTGCACTGACCTTGGTGTCTGCAGAGTTGTTCCTCTCACATATTCTCACTTCTCACTCCAGCTGCAGTTTTGTGTTTCTTTGTTTTTTTTTCCCCCTTCTTAAATATGTTATCACAGAGGCGCTATCCCTGTCGCTGTTTGGCTTGGCCTTGGCCAGTGGCAGGTCCATCTTGGAGCCGGCTGGAACTGGCTCTGTCAGACATAGGGGAAGCTTCTGGCATCTTCTCACAGAAGCCAACCCTGTAGCCCCCCCACTACCAAAACCTTGCCATGCAAACGTAATACACTTCCTTACAGGTTAAACATCCAGGCTTTCTGAAGTGGCTATAAAGCTTTGTTTTTGATTTTTCAAACTTTTTTCTCAAACCCTTGCTCATCCATAATCTTTAAAAGCTCAGTTGATGCCATGCAGAGTACATGCTTATTTATTTGCTGAACTAATCTAGACACTGTCTCCGGTTGAGTACAGTTGTCTGATTCAAATCTTCTGTTACAAAGCAGATGACATCTAGCTAGATGTCATGAGAAGAGACTAATAATGACAATTCACTTATCCCTTAGAAAGAATCAGTTCTCCCACAATGCATCTGTCAGAGAACTCTCACTCAGTAAAAGCAATTTTTCTAGCTGTCTGACAGTGTAATTGCTTGTAAATTTTCAATGAACGTTTTACAAGAACTCCCCTGAACCATGATGAAAAACTTAACTTTTTCTGAAAATGAGAGGCTGACAGGATGAAAGAGGTTTTTCTCTTTAAAGCTTTGCTTGCTTGAGTAGGAATTCTTTCATATCATCAACAAGCTGTTGAATACAGGATCGATTACTTTCCATTTATTTCATCAATCAGATTAAAGGCTCTCCTTCACAATGCCCTTTAAACAAGAGCTGTTTATGATGTCCTCCCAGGTTCTACTTTAATGTAGTATTAAATCACCCCAAGCACAGAGGCAGGCAAAGCATATAAATATGATGAATGTCTGACAACATTTAAGCATTGCATACATTCAGGTCATTTCCCTATTTCTTGTCATTCTGCAAAAAATGTGAAATCCCTCCATCCTCCCAAGCACTCTTTAATGATAATGTATATCATTGTAATTTGCCCATCCTCAAAAAAAAAAAAGTTGATATTAAAAAAAATGTATAGATACATAACAGTTCTATATCTAAACTCTTCTGACAGAGAGGTATGCATGACACCAGCACATAGAACTGCATGTTCATACACTTTAATTAAGATTTAGTATGAAAGATGGATTCACTTGTAGGTGCAGTTCTGTTCTATTTTTAGCATACATAAATATTACACAGAAAAAAAAAATGGTCTGCTTCTTTCATTTTGTGGACAGTAGAACAGTTTTAATAGTATGAGAAATATGTACAAGCTGCAACTGATCGTTCAAGAAAAATCAGCATGACTTTTGCTGTTATTATTGACTACCACATTAAAGGCACCATTTCTTATTATCTGGATAATTCCTCAGTTCAGTATTAAGCATACTAAAACATATCATTTTACCTGGTTCACTGTGGAATTATGATACACAATAATGAATTCTGACATCTTTAGATATCATGATACATTTTAATAAAGTAGTTAGACATTCTAAATGCCAGTTATTTGCGTTAGAAATGGGGAATTCTAATACAATCAATAAACATAAACTGTTAAATAAACTCCATACAATCAACACATAAATAGCAAGACTATACCGAGACTAAATCTACATGTTTGTGACAATTCTAGATTATATTTTGTTGGTTTTTTTTTAATTACAGCCCCATAACAATTCTAAACGCAGATACATAAGCTATTACTAATATATACACAATATGCAATAATAAAATATACATACATTAATACATATAGAATCATAGAATGGTTTGGATTGGAAGGGACTTTTAAAGATCATCTAGTCCAACCACCTTGCCATGGGCAGTGACATAGCTTTATTTATAAAGTAATGTACAAATTCTTTAGCCAGAACTTAAATGAATATGATTGATTTATTATATTGATAAGAATTTTTGTATTTTTTCCTTCCAAAATATTTCCTTGTGAAGTGCCCAGTATGAAGGATGAGAATAACTAATAGTGTATTTGCTAATGTGGTAAGTAAATGCTTATATATAAGGAGGCCTTCTGACTATGTACTTTTTATACATTACAGGGTTGGAAATGTTAGCAGAAAATGCCCCTACAAAGCAGACTTCATGTTTCCCTTGATGGAAACTATAAATTTCCTAACAAAAAGGGATTATAGTTCCCTTTATCATTCCCTTTATGGGATGCTACAATTAAAATAAGAGTGTATAAACTTATTCCCTTCTGCAAAACCACACTTTTGTAATATTTTTAACAAAACCTACCTTTAATATTTGGTCTTTCACAAACACAAGATTTCTGTCTCATAGGCACTGATGCTTTCCTTTCACCATTAGCTCATGTGCCCAAGTAACATATGCAAACTCCTCCTGAACTTGTCAGCATAAACAGTGCCATATTCCTCCTTTCTCCCTTGATTACACCCTCCCCATGGCTGTTACATTAGTATTTTTTCTGCTTTTTCTCTTTTCACAGTAAAATTGCAAGAGCTGGCAGGTCTGTTGTGGTCCCATTGAAGTCAATGGGAAATCTATTTGTGTATGTAAGGGCTTAAATTGCTGGGGGAAATCTGTAACTTGGTTTGCAGACCTACTTCCACACACCTAGTGTAAACATTCCTCTGTTTATACAGATGCTAAATTCAACAGTAAGACTTCTTTTTTTTTGTAAAAAAATTCAAAAATCTATGTTCTGATTTTTGGACAGTTTTGTATTCTGAATCATCCTTAGTAGCCATAATATGCTGATCTCATATCACAGCAGTATCTGCTGAGTGCAAACAGTGAGAAAAAAAATTATTAAAAGTTTTATCAGTTTTGAACTAATCAAACACATTGTGCATAAAAATTTGCTAATTCTGACAAAATATCATTGGTAAATATTTCTTGAACTAAAGAAAGTATTTCTCATCGCAACCAAAGTGACAAGGAAGAATGAGGGATGCCAGGTGGAATTTCAGTTTGTCTAGTGGCTATTTGCCTAACTTAAGAAAGGACAAATGATCAAATAGGAACTTGAATCGCAGTTTTGTAGAAGCCCTTGGTACAAGATAACTCAACATTGTAGGTGGATCTCTTTCTTCTAATTTTAAATAAAAAAGGAGGAATTATTAGTTTCCTAAGAAGGAATGTTTCTTGCATCTCTATGAATTTTGCAGGGTGAGGAGAATATTTTCTTCCTTCATCTGTTGACAAAAATCCCTAAAGAACCATGTAGAAATACCTCCAGTTTTAAAAAAAGGTTGGCTCCTGCTTCTCTTATAATTTAGAGAGCTATTAGGAAAAATAGAAATTAAATATTTTACAAGAAAATATACGAGTTGCATTCAGATAAACATGTTTGCATTAATATCGTAACAAGTTTATGCTAGTATCTTTATATGTGCTTAAAAGTGCAATACATTTTCTTGTGTTAAAATTTAAATGACGGTCATTTGCCTTATTTCCTAAAGAGAGAGTTATCATCTCTGTTTTGTTATCTGCTCTAATTCATTTGGACAAAATAGGCAATGCGGACAATCCTTTTCTGTGTTCAATGGCATTTCCAACATGTAACACAGAAGGGGAAAATCTTGGGCATAAATCACCTTTTCTGCCCAGAAGCCTGTTCTCCTTAATAAAAGAAAAGCAAACAAAATAATTCTATCACCACCAGTCAACTTCTCTACAAGAAGTGCTATGCTTCTGCAAACATTTTCAATCTCTGCTTATTTTACAAAAAGCAAGTGCATTTATTTTCACTGTGGCACTCCCAGCTAATAAATCTTCTTCTGCTCTCCCTGAAATCAGCAGGGTGATTTCAATGCGAGCAAAGTTCAAGGAAGGGACTATGGAGGTACCCATCTTTAAGAACACAAGAACACTAACACTCTCTATTATCTTTGGTGGGAAAATTCACAGACTTCAGGTTAGACATATTGAACTAGGGCCTGAAAATTATATATTTTATATATAAGACATACTAAGTAATCTCACAGTATGAACATGCAAGTAGGAGGAGATGATAACTGTTATTATTGATATTCTTTTAAAATATTTCAGATCCAGACATTTTACAGATAAGAAAATTATGAAACAATTTGTAATTTAGAAAATGTTGTTATGCTGGATTCAGCGTCATTTTCCTTCTAACAGAAATACATGTAATAAACTCGAACCACAAAAAAAGTGAATTTAAAAATGCAGTAAGAAATAATTGCTTGCTCAAAGGGTATGAAAAAGTGACAGGGAGTATGTGGTCAAAGTGCTGAAGCTATTTATATGCTGATTTTGAGAAGGATGCTGTTGGTGTGGGACTTTCCACCCTCAAAATCTCAAAGAAAAGACGATAACACAAAAGGGTGAACAGTGAAGATGCTTCATGGAGATTTAAGCTATATGAAAATGGTGAGCTATTAATCCAAGCAAGATTTCCTTAAACTGGAGAAGTGCAATAAACATCTGACCCTTCAAATATCTGTCTGAACTCCAAACTTCTGGGCATTCCCTCATCATTTGAATTTTATAACTTTATTATTAACAGTTTGCTGAAACAGAAACATTGGCCAGGCTCATCTTGCTGAGAAGGAAAACTATAGCAAGGAATTATGATACCTCAGCTGTTAAAATACAAGGCTATACTTCACTAGAGTTAACTGATTTTACATCTGGCACATCAACTGATTTTATGAAAGCTGATTAGTGTCTTTATCTTCACCTTAATACTGTGGCATACACAGAAAATTATTTCTTTAGATCATCCATTAAATCAATCAAAATGAAATGGAAACAGACAGCTATTTGAGCTATTGGAACTCTATATTAGCAAACAGTGCCTTAGAGACACTAACAACAAAAGCCTACTTAGGAGGCAGAGGCTAGGGAAAAAGTCAGGAAGAGAAAACGTTTGTGACTAAAGAAAAAGTAGATGATATTTTTCAATCATATCTGTATAGGCACTGTAAGATTTGAGGAAATGGGACTGCTTATGCTATGTTCTAATTCAATTTCAGGATTATAATTGTTTTCCCAGCAATTCTACAATGATGCAGAGATGCAGAAAAAATTTCCATTCACATCATATACTTTGCATCTCATTAGTTGAACTCAAACAAATTTTCTCTGCTATTCCCATCATTATATTTAGGTCTGTTGCCTGAGAATAAAAATAACTATTACTAAGGAGAAAATATCAGATGAGAACAAAAAACTTAACAGCATTGCACAAGTAGAAGCTATTCCTAGCTCTTTGGAACCTATCTTGGAAGAATTCTTTATCCTTTATCCATATCCTTAAATTGGGCAAAATTTAAAACACTGTGATTATACATTTTTATATTTCAAATTTTCTTATGGTTTTCAATTTGAATAAATCCAAATATTTTAAAACTTTGAGTTGAATTCTTTGAAACTATTTTGATTCTGCTAAAGAACTCCCTTACTTTAGAATTCCAATATATATTTTCAAAACATTACTTTTTTTTGATGTATTTTTCTGTGCTTTCTATTATTGCACATTATTCCTAGCATGTCAGTTGTAATTGTAAACCTACAAAGGCTGCTTAAGCTGATCCTAAAATAGGTGTCTAAGACAGATGGGATAAATCCACTGACTTTTGAGGGAACATGTTGACTTGATAAGTCTAGATACCTTTAGAAAGCTAATATTACAAGGTAAAAAAATCTATTCAAAGTGTACACTGTAAGCCACATTAAGACATTTCAAATACTATTTTGGTATAGCATGAAATGTCACTAGAACACATGCAAAGCATGTCAATAAAGTAAGGCTAGAAATATAAAAAGTGAAAGGAATTACACTAAAATTCAAGATGAATGTTCAGGATTATGACAGTAAGGCTTGGGAGCCAAACTTGTGCAGGTAAATTACTCTGCCAAATCCCTGCAGCTTTCCCGGCCTTTTAAAGGACTCAAGTGTCCAAATTTTTTTTCAGAACAGTTGGCTAATTTCTGATTGCCCATCTCTCCGGGTTAGACAGCCACCAAATTCAGAGCCCAAAAAGTGGCCATGGAGAGGCTTTGGGAGAAGGTATTTGCAAGTGGTTTAACCAACTGCTTGTGTTGGTCTTCACTCCCTTCTTGCTGCTCCTTCCCTACCTGTTATGAATACAGGACTAGCACAAGCAAGAATTGAAAGCATTTGCACACCAGCAAGTTTACATTAGGACATTTTTTTCAGTCTTTTCTTGTGGAAATGGAATAGAAATTGATAAAAACTTGGTTGCTGCCTGTCATCTAGAAAGGTTTAACCTCTAGAAGGCATGAAGTTAAATCTCATATTTTAAGTGATTCCATACCAAGACAGAGTTTGAGTTCATCCATTTTAAGGCATGTTGGTATAAACTTATGACAGGTTTCCAACACAAAAAGCTGCACAATTCTGAATGGCATGAAATTTGTCTCATCAGAGTGGAATGAAAAATAAGTCTCTTACGCGATTTCCCCCCTGCCCCATCCTGGTTTCGGCTGGGATACAGTTAATTTTCTTCCTAGTAGCTGCCATAGTGCTGTGTTTTGGATTTAGTAGGAGAATAATGCTGATAACACACTGATGGTTTAGTTGTTGCTAAGTACTGCTTATGCTAGTCAAGGACTTTTCAGCTTCCCATGCTCTGCCAGGTGCACAAGAAACTGGGAGGGGGCACAGCCAGAATAGTTGATCCAAACTGACCAAAGGGCTATTCCATACCATATGACGTCATGCTCAGTATATAAACTGGGGGGGGGTGGCCGGGGAGCAGCGATTGCTGCTCGGGAACTGTCTGGGTATCGGTCGGCGGGTGGTGAGCAATTGCATTGTGCATCACTTGCTTTGTATATTATTATTATTATTACTACTACTACTATTTTACTTTATTTCAACTATTAACCTGTTCTTATCTCAACCCAGGAGTTTTCTCACTTTTACTCTTCTGATTCTCTCCCCCATCCCACTGGGGCAGGGGGAGTGTGTGAGCGGCTGCATGGTGCTTAGTTGCTGGCTGTGTTTGTAATTTAACTCTATAACAACCAATTAAATTCTGCCTTTGAGATCTTGACTTTTTTCAAATGTACTTCATCTTTGGGGCACCAGATGTACCTTTAAGGATTCGGGGACACAATTTTGTAAAGTCACTAGAAGGCACTCAAATGATACAGCGAGGACAAGCAGATGTGAACGTGAGTGGAATAATCATTTACAATGCTGAAACAAAGATCAGAAAACGATCAGAAAAACCAACTCTACACCATGGGGGAAAAAAAATCAACAATTTAAAAATGTCATATCCTGAAAACTGAATGTCCACCCTCAAGAGACAGGCAAAATTCTTTGTGTTTTCAAGTGTACACCATATATTTTTCCTCTCCTTTTTTTTTTTTTTTTGTTTTGAAAGTTACAGTCTGTATTACAACAAATTTTTGTAGAACACTTGACTGGGCACCTGAGCAAATTTTTGCTGTCTCTTTCATGATTACTTACACTATGTATTATGTAGGTACCATTTTGCATCACAGCAAAGACAACCTAACTACTAACTACTGACAAAAGACATGTTCTTAGTTTGCTTTCCCACCCACACATTCTCTCACCTCTCATGTTTGCCTTAGCTATCATGCAACTAAAGGACAAATGGATTTTGATGGCTGAACCAATAGAAAACTATTCTCTCTTAAAAAAAAAAAAAAAAGGTTTTTTGTTGGATCAGTCAACTCAATCAACTCAACCAATATCCACACATATACCAGACCTGACAGAAGGAAAACAGCAGAGGCGTGCAGCCAAAAGCAAGGGGAAAGGAAGTATCCCACTGTGTAAGCAGCTTGTTAGATTAGTGTAAAAATGTATCTTGGGGGACAAACTGGTTTATAAGAAAGTCTGTTCTAGGGAAAAAAAAGGTAGAAAAAGTCATACAGAACAAATTCTATAAGCATGTAGTTTGGTGCTGCATTTTAGGCTAAAACTCAGAGGAATAAGCAAGACATCTTTTGGCATAACTGTAGCATTTTGCTCATTTTAGTTGGTACACTTAGGTAGAAACAGAGCTATAAGAATTTATGCTAAAACAACTTCACCATATACCTGCACGTAGATTCATATATTTCAGTTTAGTATAGTTCAATTACCAGTCTCATTTATTACCCACCAAGATGTGAGGTGAGGTTAAAGTATCATCAAGGGTATTTTCATCACTTCAATATCATTGCCTTAAAAAGTACTGACCAGGAGAAGCAGGTGACCTCGTTTCAGAATTATTACAGTGCAGAGAACTCAGTTACAACATTATAATTCATTTTCCTACAGAATATATCAAATTTATGATCAGTTTCCTGACATATAATAGCTAATTGTTAAGGATAGTCACTTTAACATAATATGAATACACATTTCTCCATAGGTAATACAACAGTTCCTGCATTAGCATTACTGACTAAGGTGCATTTAACTTTTTCACTAGTACTTAATGGAAGGTTAATATATAAGTCAGAAGATTTAATGGCTTTTACTTAAAACAAGTATATTGATTAAAATAACTTAGTGTGGTTTTTAAAGATGATATAAAAGTAGTCACACTTTTTAATATTTTATGAGCAAAATGTGGGTTTAACTGACTAAAATTACTGGAAGTTACTCTAGTAATTGTACTTTGAGCTAATTATTACTCATAGTTAACAAATGAATATTTTATACTGAAAGGTAACAAATCAGTCCTGCTAAATTCAGCACTCAAATTTAGTTCCATTCCATCAGTCTAGGAATTGCCCTGCTACTGTGAGCAAAGCCCTTCATATCCCACCTTCTGTTTCTTATACATGGCACTACTGAAGAACAGGGTAACCTTCCAAATACAGATCACCTGTTCAGTGCCAATAAAGTGTACTTATATTTCCTTGTCATGTGTTAATAATGTTATTTAAATGTATGTGTTAAATTTTATACACTTGGTATCTCAAATTCTAACCTATAGCCACAAAGCTGTGGCTAGGCAAATTGTCTTGGAAATGCTTTTGATTTAAATTCAGTATTCTTCATGCATACAATACTTAGGAATTGATCTCATAGTTGCATGAAATAAGATGCTCAGGGCCATTTGCTTGTTCATTTGCTTTAGTTTCAGCTCAGTAAAAAGCTTGTGCTGAGAACTTTTCATGTAATGCTACACAGGGCTTCACCTGGGGGGCTCTTGCTCAATACTCTCCTGAGTAATTTCACTATTGTGGAATTGTTTTCATCAAAGGAAAAGGAGTAGTGTGGGATGAAAATACTACAACAGTTCTAAAGGATGCAGGTAGGCAAACAATTTGGGCATTAATGGCAATGTATTAAGTTCCCTGATGTCATTGGTGATTATTGTGTGCTGCTGAGGTATGTATCTTAGGTCAAAAAAAGATGGGCCTAGTAAAGAATGGTTTGATTATGCTGGCTTTGGTGAATCAGAACAGTTCTAACCTTAGGTGGACACTGAGGATGGACCGGTGGTGTTTAACTGCTATTGCAATTTATTCATTTGCAGAGAGGCAATGCACCTGCAAGCCATCTCTGTTTACATCTTTCAGAAACACAGTTGTTTTGTCATGCCTTTTGCTTGAAGTACAGATTTTCAAATTGACATAGGTAATGGTAATAAGGGCACACAGAAAAACAAAAAATGCTAATCATAATTGGGTTCTTCAAACATCCCTTTGCTCACTGAGAAAAGAACTAAGATTGGCCCATGTTTCATGGGTCTAGTAGAAGATATTTTTTATTTCTCTGCCTTTTAAAATTGTGCACATGCTTCTTTAAATGCAGTACATATTTACTGAAACTCAAGAACGTGGAATAATTTATATAGCAGGAAATACCTAAGATGAGATCTCTTCGTGCTAGAAAAGAGATGAACACAGAGAGATAAGATAGTCTAAAAAATTATGAGTGACACTGGGAAGACAGTAAGAATGAGACTGCTCACTGTATCTCCCCAGGCAAGAACTAGCAGTTATCAAATGCAGGTATCAAATGCAATTATGACAGTGTTTGAAGAAAGGAAATGTTAGAAGAAAGTCTGGATCCTACTTGAAAGAAGATTCTTAGCACTACTGTGTGTACATGGGAAGCACTCATTGCCTAGTGCTCCACTCTTCACAAGTTTTATCTAGACCTTAAAGGACTTAGAGCAAAAGGTATTAGCCAGAATCTAAGCTGGTATCATGGGTAAATCAGTATAATACTTCATACCACCTAAGAATCAGGCTCAAAGTATGAAAACAAATATACTTAAAATAGTATGATTTGGCTTTTTATACCAAATGCATTTTATGAATATAAATTTATTAATTTTATGAACTTAATTTTATAGAATTTTATGAATTTAAAATGAAATCTTTAGAGAGAGGTCTGAAGACCTCTTTCCATGTACTCAGAAGCTCCACATCTCTGTTTCCAAATTGGACTTTGTGGAAGGTCAACCTTGGCTAGATGACAGATGTCTACCAAGCTGCTCTAGCACTCCCCCTCCTCAGCTGGACAGGGGAGAGAAAATATAATGAAAAGCTCGTGGGTTGAGATAAGGACAGGGAGAGATCACTCAGCAATTACCGTCACAGGCAAAAAAAACTCGACTTGGGGAAATTAATTTAACTTATTACCAATCAAATCGGCGTAGGGTAGTGAGAAATAAAATCAAAATCTTAAAAAACCTTCCCCCTACCCCTCCCTTCTTCCCAGGCTCAACTTCAGTCCCAATTTCTCTACCTCCTTCCCCCAAGCGGCACAGGGGGACGGGGAATGGGGGTTGCGGTCAGTTCATCACACATTGTCTCTGTCACTCCTTCCTCCTCCTCACATTCTTCCCCTGCTCCAGCGTGGGGTCCCTCCCACAGGAGACAGTCCTCCACAAACTTTTCCAACATGGGTCCTTTCCACGGGCTGCGGTTCTTCACGAATTGCTCTAGCGTGGGTCCTTTCCACGTGTCCTTTCCATGGCATGCAGTCCTTCAGGAGCAGACTGCTCCAGCGGGGGTCCCCCACGGGGTCACAAGTCCTGCCAGCAAACCTGCTCCAGCGTGGGCTCCTCTCTCTCCATGGGTCCACAGGTCCTGCCAGGAGTCCGCTCCAGCACGGGCTTCCCACAGGGTCACAGCCTCCTTCGGGCACACCCACCTGCTCCAGCGTGGGGTCCTCCATGGGCTGCAGGTGGATATCTGCTCCACCGTTAACCTCCAGGGGCTGCAGGGGGACAGCCTGCCTCACCATGGTCTTCACCAGGGGCTGCAGGGGAATCTCTGCTCTGGTTCCTGGAGCACCTCCTCCCCCTCCTTCTGCACTGACCTTGGTGTCTGCAGAGTTGTTCCTCTCACATATTCTCATGCCTCTTTCCCAGCTGCTGTTGGGTAGCAGTTTTTACCCTTTCTTTAATATGTTATCACAGAGGCGCTACTACCATTTGCTGTTTGGCTCAGCTTTGGCCAGCAGCAGGTCCATCTTGGAGCCGGCTCTATCGGACATAGGGGAAGCTTCTGGCATCTTCTCACAGAAGCCACCCCTGTAGCCCCCCCTGCTACCAAAACCTTGCCACGCAAACCCAATACAGATTTGAAAGAGAACTTCACTTTTTGTGCTAGAATGTCCGTAATTTTTAAGATCTCACCATCACTGCAGTGACAAAATTCAAGCCAGCCTGCTCCACCCTTCTGTGAGTTTTCCAGCCAGAATAGTTGATCCAAACTGACCAAAGGGCTATTCCATACCATATGACGTTATGCTCAGTATATAAACTGGGGGGGGTTGGCCGGGGAGGAGTGATCGCTGCTCGGGAACTGTCTGGGTATCGGTCGGCGGGTGGTGAGCAATTGCATTGTGCATCACTTGCTTTGTATATTATTATTATATTGTTATTATTATTATTTTACTTTATTTTATTTCAATTATTAAACTGTTCTTATCTCAACCCAGGAGTGTTTCTCACTCTTACTCCTCCGATTCTCTCCCCCATCCCATCGGGGTAGGGGGAGTGAGCGAGCGGCTGCGTGGTGCTTAGTTGCTGGCTGGGGCTAAACCACGACAGTAGGGTATGAAGTCTGTTATAGAAGATCAGGGGAAAATATGGGATCCTTACACTGGTGAAAGCTGACCCCCCCCTCACTTCCCCTAACTGGAAAATCTTCCATTTTCATTTTATCCAAATTTACATTTCAATTCTTCCATACACAAAAAGATGAAGCAAACTGCATATTTATGGAGGTACATGTTTACAATGGATCTTGTTCAGTAAGATTCATTTTACATCCATATAAATCTGCAACTGCAATCAGAATTTCTTCTCTGAGAAGCACATGGTTAATTTCAATTCTTCATCTAACAATCATAGATATCAAATTGGTTGCCTTATTGTCAAATAAATAGTTATGTCTACATGCTATTTTCACTTAGTTTTACACATCTACACCTGACTGTTTCAGGTAAGGACTCCATTGAAAACACTGCTACTTAGTGCAAGAATTTTATGGCTTTTGTGCTGCTAGTGGGGGCGGGGAAATTCTCAGTTATTCTTGGTTATTTTTTACATTGCATTCATATTTGTACAAGCTTCTAATACACTGCAACTTTGCCATTCAATATTGCCTCTGGCCTATAGTTAGCACAGTCTATTTAAATTTTAATTGGAGAAAGAGACACCTTCTTTTTGTATTATGTGATCAAAATTTTGAAGCTCTGTAATTTTCTTGCTGCTCGTAGAAACAAAGCATTCAGGCTCACAAAGCCCTTTCTACGAGCTACAAATATTTGCTATTTGTAAAACCTCAATGAGGGTTTAGTTATTAAAAAAATAAAGGAAGAAAATTACTAATAATGATTGGTTTGAGCTAATGAGATGTTTTTATGCAAATATATGAACCTTAAATATGATCTGAAAACAAAAGACTTCTTAACAGTTACTATTAAGCTATACATTAGGAGATCAATTAAAGAGAACTTCTTTCTAATGATCAAGCTGTACAAGAGTTGCCATGGAAACCTGGAAAGAGAGATTCAGAATGCAAAATAGGTAAAAAACAACGAAAAAAATTGTACAACAAGTATTGTAGAATGTGTATAATCAGTTAAGTAATAAAAGGCTGGTTCAATACTTTTCCACCCCAATATATCTGGAGGAAGGGCACTTTTCCATATGAAGGTGCCAGTTTAGTCCATATTTGGATGCCATGAAGCAAGGCAATGCCAAGATAATGTTTATGTAATCAACAAATTACAATATGGGATAGAAAGAAAGGATTACTTTAAAGGTCTCAAAGAATTGTATAGTCATGTCATTACAAATTGCTGGCAAAGAAG